>NW_004525016.1:43391-51721 GCF_000260255.1 Octodon degus
AAAAAAAAAAGGTAAGGGTATGTCGTGACAGAAATAGAGGACTAATACATCATACTTGTCCTAAAATTTATCTTCACCTTTTTCTCTGATACTTGCAGTTGAACCTACAGTCTCTGTCCTGTGCTGCATCACCAACTCCCTTTTTCATTTTAGAATTTTGAGACGGATTGCTGCATCACTAAGATACCCTGGCTGGGTTTGAACTTTTGGTCCTATTTCAGTCTTCCAGAGTACTGGGATTACAGGCATGTGCCACAGTGCCCAGTTCTGTCTTCACATTTTTAATGTATCATATTACATATATATATTCTTCTTTGAGCCTATATCCATTATATTTGTTAGTGTTTAATTTATACATGAAAAACTTTACTGATCTTTCCTTGGATCTTGAGTACGACCTCAGAGGTTTGTTGACCTTCTAATTTTCCAAGAGAACTAATTTCTCCAGATTCTTGTTGATGTTTTTAACTGTTTGATTTGTGTTATAATGTTCTTAATGTCACCTGGGTAACAGTTAGCAGAAAGATTTACATTTGGAAGACCAGGGTGATCTTCAAATGCATTGGAAGAACACAAAACCACTATCCCCTCTATTGCCTCACTATGTGTCACTAGGAGAAACATCAGTACAGTATAGGAAAAAAACTCACTGTTGCCTGTGAGTGCTGTGCCCACAAAAAAGGAGTGGGCGAAAAAATAACCGAGGTGGATCAAATCCTTCCACCCCCTGCCTTCAGCTGCCTTTACTAGGAGCCAACTTTCCCTCTTGGGTCCTTGAGAGATGCTTAATTTTAATTGACTGAGTTCTACTTTGTGTTTTGAAAACCACATAGAAATGAGAAGTAAGTTAAAGAGTTCCACTCCCTGCTTCCTTATCCCTAAACAAACAAATCCAAGATACTCAACAGCCTTAAAACTGAATCTTGGGCTGGTACCAGAGGCTAGGTCTGTGATAGGCCTTATATTTCTGGAAAGTTTAAGAAATGAAGTTAACCATACTCAGAATGGTGTTGTGTTGCTAACTTTGCCCTGGGAGTAACCCAGTGGAGATGCTGCTCTAAATTGGATTTTCCCTTTTCCTAAATAGTTTTCAAACAATTCAAGGTGGTCACACTTGTGAAGAAGACAGGGTGTAGTGGTAGATTTCATTGCTCTGAAGTGCTTCTGGTTTTGAGAGGGGATGAGACATTGTTTCTCCCCAGTTTTTATAGCACTTCCTTGTCACTGGGCTTCATTTGTCATTTGCTGCCCTCCAGATCTTTGTTTCACAGCCTGTGGAATCTTGGCTTCAGAGAAATAAATGGACCCAGGAGAGAGTGGTATTTTAAGAAATGGAATGAGGATCACTCACATTTTAAGTTAATAATAAAATCCAAATGTAATTGGCCAGATCCTCCCAGGAGGGAGTGTGCGTAATCTGTCCTCAGGCCAATGTGAGAGTTTGGCATTTCTAGGCATGGAGGAGGCCACCCTCATACAGCCAGGGAGGAGCCCACTTGGGACCCTGTGGCCAAGACAATATTAAACACCAGGAAAGTTCTGTGAACAGAAAGGGCAAACTGCAAAGGTGGAAATAGGATTGAAAGTTGTTTGTGGAGTTATATGAACTGTGGCACATCACAGATCGTATCTTTCCCGCAAATAAAATAAAATAAAATAAAATATATATATCACTTCTTTTTATTATTTTATTCTTATATAACTTTATTTTGTCACTATATTTTCCTTCTATTAAACGTATTTTTAATAATGTAATTAAATGATGTTGTTAAAATAATATGTTTTGCTCTTAAGAATTAATGCTCAGCTACCCATTTTTTACTTTAGGAGAATGAGTACTGGGAAGGAGAGTGGAATAAAGAAAAATAAAAAGAATTAAGAGACTAGGTACCTATATCAACTCCCCATGTAGAATGTAATCACCATGTACTAAAATCATGTACCTATAAAAAAGTTAAAAAGTGAATTTAGAACGAATTTGAAAAAGTTGAGTACCAAAAAAGCTACAATGGCATTTACTATATCCTCTAAATATTATAGTGCTAATTAGCCAAGTTTAGATTATTATGAGACATTTTTCATCTTTACTCAAAATTTAAAGGAGGATATTGGAAGAAACAAGGTGTATCAAAAATGTGTCATGGAAATGCCTATTTGAAGAAAGGAAGACTTATTTTGGCTCAGTATGTTTTTTAAGAATTCCAAGATACTTGTGCATGGTCAGCTATTTCCACTGCCTTTAGGTCTGTGTCAAGGCAGTGCATCCTGTGGAAGGACACAGCAGGGAGAAGCTCTCGACCTGGCTGCTGGGAAGCAGAGAGAATGAGAATTAGAGAGGAAAGGGTGAACACCCCTTATAATTCCCTACGTTACATTCCCATCATTCATTCCCTTTCCCCACAATCCCAGCTCTTATGTTTCCAGTTCATCCAAATCACTTTACTAAAATTTTTTTTTTCAAAAAATAGGTAATTAGGGCTGACCAGATAGCTCATTGGACTAAGTGCCTACTTCGGAAAGCTCAGGGATGAAAGTTCAGGTTCCACAGGCCATGCCAACCTCACCCCCCGTGTGTGCTGAGACAGCAACTGAGTCTGGGCGTGGTGGCACACAAATGTAATCCCAATGCTAGGGAGGTTGAAAACAGAAGGATTACTCTGAGTCTGAGCTGCGTAGTAAGACCCTGTACCAAATACATAAATGAAGAAAAAGAAAAGACAAATTCACAGATGAAGTTGGAGCCCTCATACCCCAATAACCCTCTGAAAATCCCACCTATGAGTTTATGAGAATTTTGGGACATATTTTAGATGCACACAATAACTACTTAGTAATTATTTATAATGGAATGAAATGAAACTTGGAGTTTTCTTTGAAAATGATCTAGGAATGAGAATGGAACTCATACTATGTGTTATTTAGATACAGGCAAACAATACATGTGTTTGCCAAAATGTGAATAATTATTGAAGTTAGATGAATGGTAAGAGATTTAATTATACTAATCTCTCTGTTATGCATTTGAAAATCTCTCTGCTTCTTTATATATTTGAAACATTTTACAATAAAATTGAAATAAATTCAACAGCATTCTGTATACAGAGTATTTTATAGATGCCTTTAACTTCCTGTTGCATTGAAAGAATAGAATTAAGTATGGTAAACTATGCATTACAAGTACAGGTTTTTAAAGATTTACTATTCAGATGCAAAAATTTAATGTGAGAAATAGGTAAAGTGCACAATTATATATTTGATGAAGAAAAAATGCATTTTTTACTAATGAAAATATATCAAAGTTTATCCGGGGAAATAAGGGAAATGTCAGAAAAATATTGTTCGAAATCACAATACTTATCTTCTTACACTACTGGAACTGTTAAGTGTTTGTTTGCCCACACCATTGGCCACAGCTGAAGCAGTCATGAATTTTCTAAAATTGTCGGGAAGAAAGTAAGTCATTCAGTGTCTTGGTTTGACATGTTTACACTGTATTGTTGGAATGTATCAGTCTTTCAAAATATAAGTTAAACAATGACATTTGTTTTGATAGTGATTATGACAGAACAAATATTAGAATATGCATAAAAGCTCGTTAAAGTCATTATTCATAAGTACACAATAGAATAAAATATTATTAAAGTAATTTGGTTATTATATGGACCAAAACTGATTATTTTTCAAGATGTTAAGTAAAAGGGATATGTGTACAAATTTTATGTGTATAATGTAATATATATGCTTGCCTTTGTATTTGCTTCTTGTGATGTTTTGAACAGTATATCAGAACATATGGCAGCATTGTTCTGTGACTTGGGAGGATAAGATCAATAATGATTTAACCACATATTAAGAATGCTTATTCTTCCATTTTACTTGAGGTAAAGATTATTATTTAGAGAAACTCACTTTTCCTGAAAAAAGAGAATAATATATTGTAGCAAAAGTGTTTAAATTCATTAAAATGAACATATCTAATAAAAGCAGCCATTAATTATTACTTAAAGATTGATATTAAGATTCTTCAACTACTATTTTATCCAAATGTTGAGCTATAAAATTCAGCATGGAAGCTCTCCCAAACACTTCAAGCCATAAAGTTCACAAAATACTTTATTAGCATTCCCAAGAAAAATCCAGGTAAACAAAATATAGTTATATTTCTACACAAACCTGGAACTGAAACATATGAAATATTTTCATTTATTTTGTATTTGTCAAAGAACTATCTCAAAGGCAAACAAACAGGATTAAAATTGACTCAGTGTTCAGCTATCACAGATATAGCCATAGAATTGTCATTCCAAGAATGTCAAAATATCTAACAGAATTTGCTTTGGCTAAGTTTAGAAAATCAGATTTCATGATATCCAGGAAGATTTAAATGTGAAAAGATCATTTGTAAAAAGCTGTCTCTACAGCAGAATGTCAATATCTAAGGCAAGGATTTCACTGATGTTGAATGAAAAAATACTTGGTCCATTCAGTTAGTCCTTCATTGCCATTATTACTTAAGTACAGTATAACATTTCCATTGCTTTGCACACAGAAAGATATGACTGTAGAGTTCTTTGTCATACTAGCAAAATGTTACATCACTATATGCAGCCATTAAGATATTTTGTAAATTGTTGTTTTGTAAGTGGCTTCTGATATGAGTAATAGCAATAATAAAAGTTTAAACATATGTTTTCTGTTATAGCTCAAACAATACTGCAAAAACCTTGTGCAGAACTCAGACTGTCCATTCTTAACAATGAGGAGAACCATTAAAAGAACAGAAGGCTTGAATCCTACTAGATTAGATGTTAGTGTTTTTCTTATCCTATAAAATAGAATAATATATAGAACAATGTTGCAGTATCTGCCAGAGGGCTGTATTCACTCAAGCCACTATCACTAACTGTGTCCCTCTGCCCACCAGAATGCATTGCTATATCTACCCAGTGTTATACCCTGTGGGTCTATGGGATACACCCCATGAGCCAAAGGCCCTTCTGTCAATATACTGCAGCTGATGACAACCTTCAAAGCTAGGGCATGGCCCTGATCATGTAGCCAGACAGAGAAATCATGCAGATCCTTGAGCTCTGTGCTGGGGGCAGGGTAGAGGGGTTTCAAGCAGTTACTTATACTTAATGACAGCACTTTCAAAGTCATTCTCCTCTGAAATCTATCTGATCCCAGCCTAACTTCTCTACACAGAAAGTGGAACCATCATGTCCTTCTGGGCCTGAGCTTGATATTGATTAAAGTTCTCAAGATATCTATGTTTAACCTCCACTCTCTCTGTGACTGACTTGTGGCCAGCTTTGAACAAGTCATTGTGGAAGAGTGGTACCAGAAATTATGAAGTATGGTTTTGTTTGGCTTCTTATTCCCAGAGTAGCTCAGTCTTAAGCAATAAATTCTTTCCTCAAATGGCTCCTAATTAATCACCATCAAATGTGGCAGGTGTTTCCATATAGTTTTCCTCTAACTTAGCCTGCAATGCTGAAGTAGTCCCTTACCCATGCTGTAGATACAGTTTACAATAACTGCACTTTTCTTGGAGATAGCACTGTGGCTGAGTTGGCCTATTGTTTTTCTCCGGGCTACTGACCCTCTCAGAACCCACCTTGTGTTTGTGGATCCACCTCTCTGGAAACTGGGGATAGCCTTCTAGGCTGCTTCCTTCTTTTGTCTGTATTGTCTTCAGTTTCTCCATCTTCCCTGTGATTTCTAGTTTTCTTGTCAGCTCTTCGTTCATTGATCTTTCCTCTTTGCCTAGATGTTGTTCTCAGGTGTTGTGAATCCAAGGTCCTAGAGAAGCCCTAATGTGCTGTCAGATTTCACACCTCCCTCTTCCTCTTTCAATTTCTTTGAATGAGACTTATTTAGTATTTTGAAACAGGTCATGCCTGAAAAAAGCGAAATAGGCTATTTTGATGGCTAAAGTGACTATTTACCAGCAAAGAAAATCTTTAAGGCTTGCAACAATGAACATGCCCATGGAAGCATTAAATTATATATCACAATGTCAAAGCCATTGGATTTAAATAGAAATGGACTTAAGTGATTTCCAATTTAAAATATTTGATCAGAGGGGCTGGGAAGATAGCTTGGCAGTCTAAGTGCTGGCCAGGCAAGCACAAGAACCCAGGTTTGATCCCGGTACCAAATGCCATGTGGCTCCCACCCCAGGGCGTGCCGAGCCTGCCACCAAGACCAGGCATAGTTGACCATGCCTGTGATCCCATGAGGCTTGAAACAGAAGAATCACTGAGTCCCCACTGCATAGTGAGACCCTGTACCAAATAAGAAAATAAATAAATTAAAAATAAAAAAAATTAATAAAAGACAATCTCATAAATATCTGTTTAGATAGAACCAGACTATTTTTATCTAGGTATCCTTCAGTATAGCCAAGGGTCCCTAAGGCAGATGTAATCACGTATTCATATATAAAATGTATATTGATATGTATGAGTTGATATCATTAATTCAAAATACATATTTGAAATCTAATGTTAATATATATACACATTATAAATACTTTTCTAATAAGTAAAACTTTGTATCAGTGTAAATTTGTTATCCTATGGTGGCAAAATCAATCCAAATTTCAAAGTCCTAAGTCCACACAGTTTTATTTTTTGTGATCATGTTACCTGTGCTTGTGGGTCAGCTCTCAGTGCTCTTGTATGTTACCACAGGATTCTATGCCATGCATCTAGATATCAGATATCAAATACCTCTGTCTGTCCTGGAAGGAAAGCAATAAATAACATGAAATTATTTTCAATAGATAATTTATCTATGATAGTTAACAAAAGTGTGTGTGAATGACACAAAGATGGAATTGAAACACAATAGTTCTTACAAAACCTTCTGAAAGTGAAGGTCAAGTTCCTCCCATACTTGATAAGAGTTGGAATTTATGAAGGATTCAGTGAAATGAGATCTTAATGGTTAACAGTCTAATTTTTAAAAGCATCCTGAATATTATTCAACTCATAACATTGAAAATAAGTGAAGTGGAATATTAGGAAAGGGTACCTGCCAACAACTTATAGCCCAACTTGATGTAACCTTGCAGGAATCATTCAGCTCTCTTCAAAGGCCAAGTTGCATACCCTCTTATAGCTGTGAATCATTCCTATCTGGACACTAAGAATGTGCACCCTTAGTTTAAGCCGTGTGATGAAGAAAGTTAAACACATGGGAGTTAATTGGATATTGTAATGTAAATTTAGAAGTTTTACTGACAAAGACTTTCCTATTTACTCAGAGAAGTGATGGCTTCATTGAATAAACTTACCTCTAAATATGTGCTACTGATTGTAGCAGACTTGCCACAGTAAGACTGAACATGATTTGCTGTACAGTTACTTAAGATCTGCAAAACCACTAAGTTGCCTAGAATACTGTCATTTGGATAATTAGCTCACTAATACACTATTTTTTTTTATCTCCTATTCATATTCCAAGGACTTTTGACAGGCTGGCTGAAGGGGAAGATGAGAACAAACAGGTGTCTTATAAAAATGTAATGCAGTCATCTATTTGAACATTTATCCAAGCAAAGATTTCAATTATGTTATGACTAGGTACTATAACCACATAAGAAATACTTTAAGTTCTTAATTAAAAATACACACTGACTAAAAGTTCCCACAAAGTGAAAAACAGGTATATTTGTGCAGCTTTAGATAAAAAATGAGGTAGTACTCTGAAACACTATAACTGTTCTAACAAAACTAGTCTTACCATAAAGAAGTGATTAAAAAAGTAGAAATGTAAACTGAATAATGTCAAGTTTTCCATTCATAATGTGTTTATATTTTCTTACAAATCTAATATCTCAATCTCCTGAGATACTTTTCATTCAGACCACAAGTTTCACATATATATTGAATAAAAGTATCTGTTTATAATAAAGTTGCAAATCATCCACACAACAGCAAAGAAACCTAAACATTTAGAATTGCATTTATATAGTCTTAAATAAATGCTTTTCTTCACTCGATCATACAATGGGCATGAATTCAAAGATCTGAAATTGCTACATACCAGTGTACGCTGGCATTTTTTTTTTAAAGAAGTGAATTCTGAGGATTTCTCCAGAAGCTAGGTAACCATGGAAACAGCATCTGTTGATTCCTTGCTCAGAAAGAATACATCTAAAGTTTACATCATTGTAAAAATGCTTTCACAATACTGCGCAATCACAGTCCAGAAATTGACATTGAATACAGGCTCAAGTTGACTGGCGGGGTGTACTTCGCAATGGGACACATAATCAGAATTCTACCACCTTCCACAGTTGGGACGTGAACACACTTAGGTTG
>NW_004525016.1:52477-66042 GCF_000260255.1 Octodon degus
TTTATGTAAACAAACAGAACTTTCATAAAATATTGCATTACCTTTAAAGAATTTAGTCAAAATAGCTAAGCACAGAAAAGTAATCTCTATCTTCAAATAAAATTTTTAACTCATTCCTGAAATATTTGTTCTAAAATATTTGTGTAAAATATTTTCAGGAGAGTCAAACATTCTTCTTAATACTTGAAACCTAGTTTTTCATTTTATTATGGCATAGATATTAAAGAAAATATCAAAAAACACTGTTCTATTAAAAAGTAAAATTTCAGAACAAAATAGAGAATGATAATATAAAATTCACTGTGTACCTCAATCTTAAAACAAATTGCCTAAATGTTACTGAGTAGAGGTTACAGACAAAAAACAAAAGAAGAAATACAAAGAGAAAGGTATAACACAATTAAAAGGAATACAAAAACTTGAGGATTCGATAACAAAGAGAGGGCAAGGAAAAAAAACTAGGAAACATGACAGGGGAAAGCCATACATTTATACACACAAGATGGGTAAGGCAATGACCCTGAGAAACATCAGCAGGTTTTTGAACCTAGCAGTTAGTTGGTATGACTCTCACCCTGACTAACTATATATGCTGATACTTGTGAGCAACTGCACTGAAGATAAAAAAGAAACAGACAATGACACAGAACTCTCTTTTCAACAAGGTAAAAGAAACTAGTAGTATAAATGAGACAAATTAGTATGTATATTGAAATATTTCTGAAACAAAAGATGAGAATTTGGGGAATTATTTGAACTTTCTACTTACTACTTATCTTCTTTTTTCTCTTTATTTACATCTGTAAATTTTTGAGTTTCTCATATAAGGAAACCATATCATTTTTAAGCTTAAGCATCTGATTTATTTCACTTAGTATGTTCTGAAGCTGCATCCATTGCCTCAAGTTCAAAACCCCATTTTCCTATGAATACCTCAAGTTTAGAACAATAAAGATACAAGTGATAATATAAAAAATCTAGAAATAGGATTATATCAAATTAAATCTTTATGGTGCAAGAAAACAAATGGAGTGGAGAGACAAACTACTGATTGGGAAAGATGTTTTGCAGACTATTTCTCCAAGGACAAAAATCTAGAATAAATACAAACTCAAAAAATAGACTCAATCAGAAACAGAATCAGAGTTCAATCTCTAGTACTGAAAAAAAAAATCAATCACAAAATACAAAACCAAGATGAAGACATTTTTCAGAAGTACAAATAGCCAATATATACAGAAAAACAGTGCAGCATCTGTAGCTTCAAGTGATATGCACGTTAAAACTACATTGAGATAACATTTTTCATGAGAAAGAATTATCGTCATAGAAATATCTAATAATAACAAATGCTGGTCTTCACCAGCATAAATAAAGGATAAAGGAAACCTTCTACATTATTGGTGGGAATGTAAACTAGTACAACCACTATGGAAATCAAGATGTAGATTCCTTAAAAGCTAAACAAAAACTATCCCCTTTGTAGAAATCTTTCTCCAAAAGTTAAAGTTATCACATCAAGGATATACATGCTGCAATGACTATGGCAGCCTAATTTATAACAACTAAATTTGAGAAACAGCCTATATGTTCACGAACACATTAATGTATAAAGAAAATGTGGTATTTTTGTCCAATAGAACATTAATCCTATATTTTTGATATTTTAGAAATTTATTTGTTACATATTGTAATATTATTCATATTCCTGTGAATAATTTTTATAAAATAATTTTTATAAAATCATGATTATTTATGCAATAATTAAATTTATTTATTTATTTATTTATTCATTGGATACAGGGTCCCACTACACTGTTCAGCCTCATAAGTGATCCTCCCGTCTCACCTCCCCAGCTGAGAGGCATGCATTACAGGGTTACAGGAATGCATCACTATGCCCAGTTCTGGGGCTGACACGGTGTGCAGTACCAAGGTTTGAACCTGGGTTCTTGTGCTTGCCAGGCTGGTACTTAGACTACTGAGCTATATCCCCAGCCCAATATAGTCAAATGTTATGCTTCATTGATCCTGTTATTTTAACTGAAGATTTTTATCTTAGCACAATTATGCAGATAATAATAATGAGATCCTAAACTCTTTCAACTCATATTATTTTAAGGAAACAGAATATGACTAAGGTTTTCAGCCTTTGTGTAAAAATTTCTAGAATATGATATACATTTATATACACATCTCTTCATTAAATAAGTACAAACTCCATGGATCTACTCACTAAACTCCCATGTGTGTATCTCTGTTAAAAATTTCAGAAGCTTTTGAATTAAGCCTTAACTCAAAGTGCAGCTCTTTCACAGGTATTTGCATTACTTTTCTGAGCAGAAGTGTCTTTATTTGAACAAAGTATGTGATAGTAATGAAAGCTTGCACAAAAGGACTGTTCACTCTACTTATGGATTCAATATAAGTAATTTCAATATAAGAAATTTATATTATTTCATTTAATTCTTGCACAGACATTTGGGGTATAAATATTTTTACCTTATAGAAGACACACATAAAGGACTCTTAACTATCCTGAGGTCCCTCTGGGAACATGATGGAATAATATTTGTATGCACAAGTGTCCCCTTCATTTACTGACATCTGTTTGTATACAATGTACTCATATATATGCTTGACATTCCCAAGGTATAAAAAATTGTTAGTCTTGCTAAAGCAGAAATACTATTGTATTTGAATTAAACAAAAAAAGGGTGGTAGAAACTTCACTTATGGAATGAAGGAAAAAAGGAAGCATTGAAGGGAGGGAGAGAGACAGAGAAAAAAAATCTTAGGAATAAAATTATGAATGTTCATATAACTTGAAATTATTGAATCTCAACCTCCTGGTATGATGCTGCAGGCCGACAATTTTGTATATAAAGTTTTGTTTCCTTTGAAAGCAATATTATACCATCTCCCTTCAACTTTTCTCTAAATATAGTAGTAGTTTTGCTTTGTTGTTTGATTTACTGCCCCTTGAGAAAATTATAGGCTCTTGGGGGCTAGGGAAATGGCTCAGTAGAATAAGCATTCGCTTGGCAAGGGCCTAAATTAAATCCCCGGTTCCACAAAAACAACAACAAAAAAAAAAAAAAAAGAAAGAAAGAAAGAAAGAAAAAAAAAGAAACAAAGAATATTATAGGCTCTCATAATTTGAAAACTCAAAATATTTCAATGTCTTTTCTCAGTTTTGGGCCTGGCTACAGAATTTTCTTCCATTAATGGAACATGTGAGACCATGCCAAATGTTACTCTCAAACAGAGTTGAAAATCCATTTGAAGATATTGGCTACTTTCTCACACTGTAGTTTACCTTTTTGCTTCTACAAGGGCAAACCTACCACATGTAGGTTTCTCCTGCAGCCTGGTCCTGTTGGAGAGGAGACATACAGTCAAAGATGCAAGCCTAGGCAATGTCAGCCTGGAGAAGAGGTATAGCCTCTATAGCTTCTCACAGTTCTACAGTGAAAACCTAATGCTCACTTGTAAAAGCAAAAGTGATTTGAAGTATAACTACAGTGCAGGAAAAGTGACATATATGCCTAGACAATAAACAAGCATTTATATCCTTGATAAAAACAGAAATCTTTTATTAAGAAAAAAAGGGTTTGTTTGTTTGTTTGTTTGTTTACGGAACAGGGGATTGAACTCAGACCCTTGCACTTGCCACGGAAGCACTTATTCCACTGAGTCATCTCCCCGACCGCTGTATGTATTTTCTATATGTGTTTATTTTGACTTTTCTTCACAAATAATTACTGAAGTTTATTTCTTAAAAGTATAGATCACATTTTGCTTAATTGGGATTGGTATGGTTCCCAAGACACCATATTTTAATAAAAATGGTAAACTTTCTGATAGTAGTATTCTAAAAATCTAATATTTAAGAAAAAAGCATTACTTTTCTATTTATTTTCATGATACCTTTAATTCTAGGAAACTGCTGTGTTTTAAGAATAAAGTGGATCCTGAAAACAATATATATATACATATATATTGAGTCAGCATTAATTATATTTATTTCACATTTAATAGTACTAGTAGAGCTTTCAAGTTTTATCACATTTAAATAGCTGTTTTATATCAAAATTTGAATATATTCTTTTAAAAATATTACTCAGAAATATATGGAGAACTTATAGTACTAAACATACCCATCTTCTATTTTATTCACCTATAGAAAACATTAAAAATAGATCAGGGGGTCCTGATCCCTAGTACTCTTATGCCTAATAAATAATTGGTATTTCTTATTTATTTTTTATTATTTAATGCAACTGATGAAGTAAACAGCAAGTATTAAATTATAATGCAACAAAATGTTATAATTGATAAGTTCATATTTACAATTTAAAGGATATTTCGGTATAGTCAAAGATTTAACATTTGTGTTTTTAACCACTTTTTATTTTAATGAGAATACAAAAATAATAAATAAGACATTACAAAACATTACAAACAATATACAATTTTTTTAAAAAAAGAGTATAGATATTCAACAATGGTTGTTGTATTGTTAACTGTTATCCTCAATGAAGCTGCTCCGATCACCAGATACAATAAGCAGGTGAAATGGCTCAGAACTAAAATCTAAGCATTAAGTACAACTTTAAAGAAACCTGATAGAAATTAGTAGTACAGCCATCTTGGCCATCCTGTACATGATGTCTAAGATTCATACATATTTATGTATAAATACATACATGATTTTTCCCTTCCATTTTTTAACCTTTTTTTCTCCTTTCTCTCATCCCAATTGTTCTTCCCTTTTGACCACTTTCTTCCCTTTTGCTATATTTACTGTTCCTTTCAGATTTTACTTATTCTTTCCAATTTTTACACTTGCTAGACAATATGATGTCAACATGTAGGTCTGCCTCATTTCTTTTACAAGTGTAGCCTCTAGTCACATTCATTCACCTATAAAAGCCACAAATTTATTTTGCTTTAGAGCTAAATAACATTCCATTACATAAAAATATCACATGTTTTTATTCATTCTGCAGTTGATGGACATTTTTTAGTTGTTTTCCAAGATTAAGCTATGATAAATTATACAACTATAAACATGAATGTACGTATAAGGCTGTGGTACATTTTCAATTCTTCTAGAAAAAAACACCCTGAGGGGAATATCTGGTCAAATGGAGCATCTAACCCTAGTTTTCTGAGTTATCTTCACACTGATTTATATAAAGGTTGCACTTCTCCACTTCTCCAAAAGTGGGGAAGATTTCTTTTTTCCCCATTCTGCCTACCCAGAATGTATTGCTGGTTGCAGTCTATGATAGCCTTTCCTTCTAGAGCAAGACGGAATCCCAGTAATTTGCGTTTTTCAAGTGAGAAGTGTTATTGAACAGTTTCTCATGTATTTATTTCCCATTTGTGTTTCGTCCTCTGAGCATTGTTTATGCATCTCAGTTTTGGATTGGGTGTTTGAAGTTTGGGGGCCTACTTTCTTTTTAATTCTTTATATATTCTAGACAGAAGTCCTTTGTCTGTGTGACTGTTGGTTAAGATTTTTCCCAATTTGTGTGTTGTCCTTTCATTCTGTGGATGATTTCTTTTGATGTACAAAAGACTTTTCAATAATATGAGATCCCATGTGTTGATTCTTTGGAGTATTCCCTGCTTCACATTTTATTCTTTGTTCATGAATTCTCTTCCTACTCCTTTGTCTTCAAGAAATCTACCTGCTTTCCCTTCCATGGGTTTAGTACTTCTGCTTAAATATTTAGATCTTTAATCCATTTTGACATTAGCTTAATACATGGTATTAGATATAGATCTAGTTTTAGTTTTTGGCATGTGAGAGGCCAGTTTTTCAAGCACCATTAGCTAAAGAGGCTATCTTTCTTTCAGGGAATGTGTTTGACTCCTTTGTCAAAGATAAAGTTGGCTGAGTGGTTTTTTTAAATGTATTTAGTACAGGGTCTTTATGGTCTACAGGGTCTCACTACATAGATCAGACTCTAGTGATTCTCCTGTTTTCAGCTTCCCAACTCCAATTACAGGTTTGAGACACTATGCCCAGTCTCAATCACCTGACACAGCACACTGGGAATCAAACCCTGGCCGGTGCATTCTGCCTAAGCAGGTGCTTTAGTCCACCTGCTATTTAGCTGGCCACTGAGTGTGTTTTTAGCTGTGTCTTCATTTTCTAATCTGTTCCATTGATCCTCAGGTCTGTTCTTTTGCCAGTACCATGGTGATTTTATCAAAGTAGTTTTGCAGTCAAATGCTCTACCACTGAGCTATACCCCCATCACAGTAGTTTTGTAATATTATTTCAGTTGAGGGATTGTAATACCTCCTGCCTTGTCCTTGTTGGCCAGGATTAGCTTTGTTATTTTAGGTCTTTTCTGGCTCCAAATTAAATTTAGTCACATTTTCTCTAGACATGTGAAGCATACTAATAGTATTTTGATAGGGATTACATTAAGTCTATATAGCAGTTTTGAGACTATCGCCATTTTAATACGTTTGGTTTGGCCTATCTATGAGCAAGAAACACCTTTTCATTTTCTGAAATCCTCATTGATCTCTCTCTTTTTTAGAGTATTATAATTTTTCTTTGTATAGATTTGTTTCCTTCTTTTGTTGGATTAATTACAAAGTATTGAATTTTTTTGGATGCTTTGGTGAACTGTTTTTTTTTTTCCTTATTTTTTGTCTCAGTGAATTTGTTATTTGTGTAGAGCAATTGTAAAGATTTTTGAGTGTTGACTTTGTATGTTGCTTTGTTAATGAATTTGTCTATTGAGTCTAAAAGTCTCTTGCTTGAGTTTTTTGGTTTTTCCATGTAGAGTATTAAGTCATCTGAAAATACAGATAATTGAACTTCTTCCTTTCCAATTCTTATTCCTTTTATGTCACTCTTTTCCAGTTGCTCAGGCTAATGTTTCCACAACTATGTTAAATAAATAAGAGTGTTGACAGAGGACATCCTTGACGTGTACCTGATTTTAAAGTGAAAGCTTTTACTTTTTGTTCCTTTAGAATGAAGTTGACTATTGGTTTTTCATAGAAGGATTTTATCAGATTGAGGTAATGATCATCTGTTCCAATTGTCTGTACTTTTCTTTTCAAAACCTGAATCAAACTCAGGGCCCTGTCCTGCCCAGGCAAGTGCTTATGCCACTAAGGTATCTCCCCACCCCTTCTCTGTGGCTTTTATTATGAATAAGTGCTGGCCTTTATCAAAGTCTTTTTCTTTGTCTAGTGAGATTAACATGTGGTTATTGTCTTTGACTCTGTTGACATGGTATATTACATCAATAGGTTTTTGTATGTTGAACCATCACTGCATCCCTCCCACCTGGTTACTTGATGATTTGCTGTATTCTAGTTGCTTGTATTTGATTATTTTTGCATCGATGTTCATCAGGGATATTAGCCTATAGTTCTCTTTCTCAGTTGAGCCTTTCTCTGGTTTTGGTGTAATACCTGTCTCCAAAAATGTGTTAGGGAGAATTGCTTCCTTTTCAATTCCATTTAAGAATTTCAGGAGTATTGACTTTAAATCTCTAAATTTGTTTTAGAATTCAAAGGTGAATCCATAAGGATCAGTACTTTTCTTTGTTGGTAAGTTTTTGCATACATTTTCAATTTCTATAACTGATGTTGGGCTGCTCAAAATATTTGTATCTTCTTCATTCAATTTTGGTAATTTATACTATGGTGGATAGCTAAACTGTGATCAACTTTTTTCACCCAGCTGAATGGAACTAGCATGGAGCAGAGTATGGAAGGCCCACCTGAGGAATTTTGCCAGTATAATAAAAGGCAGAATTGGAAAAGGTGCCTGAGCACTGTTTGGAGAAGCTGTTGCAGTTGCTGGAAGCTGCTAGTCCTCTTGGGCTATACTGCTGGGAGACCTTGTCATGTTGGCTTTCCAGATAAGCTTTGGTCTCATCTTGAGAATTTCTTCCTGGCTCTAGAGGGGAAGATGGTGCCTTGCTCAGCCTCATGGAGAAACTTGGCACATTGATTTTCATGATGGGAACTTGGCTTTCCCCATCACTGGAGGAGCTCAGAACCTCACAGTTGCTGAGTATGGCTGTGGTGCTTTTTGGGGAGCTCTAGTGCTTAAGTTGAACATTGCTTCCTGGCTCCAGTTCAGGCCCCTCAGCCTGCTAGCACAGATCTTTCTTCCCACTGGCATAGACTACCCAGCTTCCACCACAGACCTTTGGGCCTTTCCCGCACAGATCCGTGAAGCAGGCCTGCATGAGATTTGTTGTGGGCTCTAGGCCTCTAGTTGCACTTTTGGGAGACATTGTCATGACTTCTAGGTCTTCAGCTGGACTCATGCACATATTAGGATCTAGACCATCAGCTGGAGTCTTTAACGCTTATGTATGGGGCGAGATTTCTTGCACTTCTTATGTATGATTCTTTGGTGACTTTTATTTCTTAATTCATTTCACATAATCTTTCAAAGAACCAACTCTAATTCATTAAATGCTTGTATTGTTTTCTTTGTTTCAACTGCACTAAAATCTGCTCTCATCTTTATGATTTCCTACCTTCTTTGGGCTTTGTGCTTGACTTGCTCTTTTTTTTTTTTTTTTTCTATGAGCTTGGGTTGTAACATTGAGATATTTACTTGTTCTCATTCTGTTTTGTTAAATGTGAGAATTTACCACTACAAATTTCCTTTGAGGACTGCTTTCATTGCATCCCACAAATTCCCTTAAGTTTTTTGAGTTTGAAATTTTATTGGTTTATAAGTATTGTTTAATTTCTACTTTATTCTCACCTGTGACCCTTTGATTGTTAAGGAGGATGATATTAATTTCCATGTGTTTATGGAGTTCTAGTATTTGTCAATAATTTCCAATTTCTTAACACTATGTTCTTATAATATGCATGAGATAATTGTGTTGCATTTACTTAAGCATATTATATGGACTAGTATGTGATCTATTTTAGAGAACATCCCATGTTCTATTACAATTGTGTTGCATTTACTTAAGGATATTATATGAACTAGTATGTGATCTATTTTAGGGAACATCTCATGTGCCACAGAAAAGAATGTGTATTCAGATGTTTTTAGGTAGAACACTCTGTTAATGTCTGCTAAATCCATTATTTCAAAGTGTGGTTCAGTTCTGCTACCTCTTTGCTATTTTTTTTTTTTTGTCTAGTTGATCTGTCTATTTGAGACAGTGAGGTGTTAAGTCCCCTCGTTAAGACTGTGCTGTTGATTATTTGATATTTTCATGTCCTTTAAAATTTGACTTATAGGGCCGGGGAAATAGCTCAGTAGAATAAGTGCTTGTCCGGCAAGCACAGGGTCCTGAGTTCAATCCCCAGTATTGAAAAAGAAAAAGAAAAAGAAAAAGAAAAAAAGAAAAGGAAAAACGAAAAAAATAAAATTATATAGTTAGGTGCTGCTACATTTGATGCATACATATTTATGATTGTTATCTCTTCCTCTTAAGTTTTCCCCTAACAAGTATCTAGTGACCTTTTTATCTCATTTGATCATTCTTGGTTTGAAGTTCACATTGTCTGCAAACACAATAGCTACACTAGCTTTTTTCTGCTTTCCAGATGCAAGGAATATTGTTTTCCATCTTTTGTCTTCTAGCTTGAATTTAATTTTGAGTTAAATGTATTTCTTGTATAAAACATATTGTTGGGTTTTGTTTCTTTTTTATGTACTTAGTACAAGGCCTACAGGGGGTTTTATTTCTTGATCTACTCTTCCAGTCTATTTCTTTCAGTTGTTGAATAGAGGTCATTTACATTGATGGTTACAACTGGTATTCATTGGCTTTTCTTTGTCATGTTATTTTCCTGCTATTGGTTCCCTACTTTTCCTTAGTGCTTAATTGCATTCCCTGTTTGGTGGTTTCTTTCTGTTGTTGTTGCTGGAATTGTGGTCATTTTTGTCTCTTATTAAAATATCTTTTAGTAGTCTTTGGAGGGTTGCTTTGGGGGCCATTAATCTGTTTAATTGTTTTTTGTCAGAGAAGTATTTGATTTCTCCATTAATTTTGAAAGATAGTTTTGTAGTTTATATCAATCTTTTTTTTTTTTTTTTTTTGGAACAGGGGATTGAAGTCAGGCCCTTATTCTACTGAGGGAAGTGCTTATTCTACTGAGCCATCTCCCGGGCCCCCATCAATCTGGGTTTTTAGTTGTTTTCTTTCAGGACCTGAAATACTTCACCACAAGCTCTACTTGGCTTGCTGTTTTGCACTGAGAAATCTGCAGTGATTCTGATGGGCTTTCCTTTATATATGATCTCTTTTTTTTTCTCTTACAGCTTTTCATAAATCATCTTGTGCTGAATTTCTGGGATCTTGATTGTTATATTTGTGGACATAGTTTTATTTTGGTTGATGCTAATTGGAGATCTATATGCCTCACTATACTGAATGTCAGCTTCTTTTCCCATGCATGAGAAATTCTCTGCTATTACTTCTATAAACAGTCTTTTTATGTTGTTTGTGTTGATTCCTTCTTTTTCATGAACACCTACCATTCCTATGTTGTTCATCTTTGTGCCATCTTATAGTCATTGAATTATTATTTCCTGATTCTTTAACTTCCTAGATATCTGTTTGAGTCTGTTCCATGCATTCTATTTCTTTCTGATGTTCATTCAAGGTTAACGTCATTTTTCTATGTTCCTTTATATTTTTTTTGTCAATGTCTTGCTTAGATATGTTTAGCAATTCTTTCAATATGGTTACTTCTATTTTTACCTTGGAGATTATTTCTGAACTGATTTTCTGTATACTTGCCTGGAGTTGTTTCTTCATTTGCTATCCTTTCAGATTTTAGTTGTATGAATTTCAATGTCTTCTATGTTGATGCCTCATAGAATTGGGTGGGCTCTGGGCCTGCGATTGGATTTTGTTCCTTTGTCTTGTCATTTTGTATTTTAGGAAGAACAGTTTATTTTGAGTTTTGACAAAAAAAAAAGATTGTGAAACTTTGATAATATGTAGCTATATCACTAGTATCAAGGTTACTCTAGAAGTCTGTTCTTCAGGGATGTCTTCTGCGTGTCAGAGATTCTTGGTTTGTGTCTGTCCCAAAATACTGCCTTCCCAATTAACAGAGAGTTGGAGGAAGGCTTTTGTTTGGCACTGTCCTCTTTCTTTAATTTTAGGGCTGTGATGAGCTCCCCACCAGGTCTTCCCAGTATTGCTACCCAAGTGTGAACAAGCGGTTACAACAGATATGATATCCTAACTATAGTAATACAATTAGCAGTTATGATAATGTCACATAAAATTTATGTATTGATGAAGTTTGGTAGCTACTTGTTTTACTTTACACCATACAAGCAAAGTCTATAGTTAGATATCAGAAAAAATCCCAAATTGCAAGTTTGTATGGAAAACGCATCCCTTCGTTAGGGTGGATGCACTCCGTGTTCTCTCATCAGGCCAAGTACCAGGTTTCAGGAGCTTCAGTTCATGCAGCATGATGGCCAGGCACCGAGATTTTTCTTTTCAATCTAGTTACCCAGAATTTGAGCACAAGCTGGAAGTCCTGTGTAAGAGATGGCCTGGCTGCCTGGATTTGCCTGGCGAGCTAGTTACCCAGGCTTTTAGCCATTTTTGAAATGTTAAATACACTTATAATATCCATATGTCTCATAATTTTAAAGTTTTATCTAAAATATTTTAATCACTATACGTAAAAGCAAGAGTTCTCTTATATCTAAGACAAATAAAATATACAAATAATAATGTGCAAAGGGATTAAACAATCCTGCTTCAAGTACATTTTGGAGAAGGGGGATAAAAGCCTGTAACAGTATAGAAATACTCCATACCTACAGTATAGAAATACTTCATACCAATTAGTATTTCTTCCTTTCAGTTCTGCTTAATACTGCAATAAACTTCCTTTATAAGTCTTCTGTTTTAGCCTTTTATCTTCTTACACTATCATAGTAGTCTATCATCTACACTTTTGAAACTTCATATTTAACTTTAACTGACATGATACATGGCAAATTGTTCTGTATCCTTTTGGGTCAATTGATATATTCTAGATGTTTTTTTCATATTTCACATTGAAGAAATAGCCCATTTTATAAATATTAAGGTTGAAATAACTACTGTGGAGATTTTATAGTTAATTTAACTAGAAACCTATTGATAAGGCATTTGAATTCTGCCTTATTAGAAATATTATTGAATGAATCATGTAAACATTCACTTACAGAGCCCCTTTCTTTGGAGAAAAAGATCGTTACCAAATCCACATTTCTGTATCATTTTTTTTTTCTCTCTTTCATACCTCTACTGATGTAGCTTTTGAAAAGTCACAATGTCCTTAAAATCTTCTTGACAAAGAATGGCTTAGGATAAAAGGACTCTTTAGCTGAAAAAAGACATTTAAATGCTGACTAATTCTACATATTTGTAATGTCCTTCATTATAGTTAAATTATGAGGTTTTCTTTTTAATGTGAAGGTAAAAATATAGTAATTATTATGCAAATATAGCTTCTTTTTCATTACAATCTCAGCCTATTCACTTCTTTGAATATGTTTTTTTGTAATTATCGTTCATTAAAATAAAGTTTGAGTGACATCAGTAACCTTACCAGAATAGCCTTCTGATGTTCTTTTTTGGTTTTTATTGAATATGGTGAATGTAGTTTTACTAAGCTTCATTTCCTTATTCCCAAAAAGACATATTTTAAGGTGCACAAAATGGTTTATTTTTTAGAGAGAGAGTGTGTGTGTGTGTGTTGTTTAATTGCTGCAGTGAACACATCACACCATATTGATATTTTAATCTGCTAATGTTTCAACAACCACCTCAAATTTATTTTTTTCAATTTTTTAAAGAATACAACTTGTGGGCAATATATTTTCTTTTGCAACTTCTCAATAGCAGCCATTGATAATTTTCCACTATAACACAAATACATGTGAATAAGCATGGCTATATCTCAATAAAACTTTATTTTAAAAACACAAAGGGAACAGACTTGACTTACTGGCTGGATTGGCCTATAGGATCTATTTTGTACTAACAGTGATAACCACTGTACTTAGTTGACAGGTGAGAATCATATTTATATTTTATCTTCAGCAACAGAAGAATTATACCTGACAGAAAGTAAGAAATGAAAGACTTTCTTTTTATGTTGGGTCAAAACCTGAAAGAATGTCAGATTCAATCAGGCTCATGTATTCAGGTCAAAGGAAGAAAGCTGCAGCATCTCCTCCTTTAGAGAGCTTCTATTTTGTTGGCTCAGGAGCCTGCTGTGTTCCTGACAGGCCAGTCTGCTGTGGTGGTGCTCTCTTCTCACAGTCACTCTACCTGTGAACTTATCATGCACCTTCAGGGATTGGTGTGGCCTTAGCCCAGGGCTTTGTCAGCCTCCATGATTCACTGTTCCTGAGTGGACTCTCTAATCCTATTTCAGTGTTGTAAATGGCCTCATTAAAGAAGCCCTCAAGTTCATTTTATGGGTTATCCATAGCTCCAGCTTAAAGTAAATTAGCTTTATATCTTGAGTAGCTACATGTCTGATTTCAGTAATTCTGATAATTAGTCCAGCAAAGTAAAGTA
>NW_004525016.1:66142-68303 GCF_000260255.1 Octodon degus
ATTACATTCAGGGATGAATATTAAAGAAAACAAAATTAAATAGCATAGTATTCCAGGCATGAATAGTTAGATATTTTACCAATTTATCATTTTTAAGTATTTTAATTACAGGATTAGAGTTTCTCTTATTTTCTAAATTTTGCATAGAAGTATTTTAATCTTTCAATTCTTCAGGTATTAAAGAAAAACTTAAGGTCACACTCAAGCAGTCTTAGTAAAATCTCTAAATTACATTCCAATTTCTACCTACAAAATGAATAAGTAAAGTGAATACAACAGCAACTCCCACTGAGATTTTACATGACACACTCATTTCTACTATGTTGAATATTGTTCTACATGCATGCCTTATCATTAACTATTGTTAATAGTCTATTTCTACTTTTCTTCATCTATACTATTTCATTTTATTATTCAGTATGATATTTAAGAACAAGAAATTGAAAGTCTTCTGGGGTTTTCTTTGGCCTGCTCAGCCCTCCCTAAGGGCGAGGCTAGCATGGCATGTAGCGTCGGGGTTGGAACCTCGGTCTCCTGTGTAGTTCAAAAGCTAGCCTCAGCTAGCCTAAGCAGGCGCTTTAGACCGCTTCGCTATCTCGCCTGCCCTGAAAGTCCTTTTAATGCTTATTGTCTTTACAGAGAATAAGATGTTTGTAGAAAGATAACAGAGTCCAGTTCACTTTTTAAATTGATTGGTAGTTAAAAGTGCTCCAGTCATATTTTAGAATAATGACAATGTCTTTTTTTCTTTTTTTTTTTTTTCTTTTGCTTTTCTTTTTGACTACAGATCCAATTTTGTAGTCCTATCTGTAAGGTTCCCTTTAATCTTACCATAAATTACATTTAAAACCTTTTCCTGGGCTGGTGAGATAGCTCAGAGGACTAAAGCACCTTCTTAGGAAATCTTAGGCAAGCACAAGGACCTCAGTTTCGCCCCCAGCACCCCAGCACTACCCCCATGGCACACTTAGCTGGCCACTGAGCCCGGGTTAGTGGCGCCTGTAATTCCAGCACTGAGGAGACTGAAACAGGAGGATCACTATGAGTTAGAGTGTAGTGAGACCCTGTAACAGCCAAATACAATAAAAAAAAATCTTTTCCCCACAACTCAATTAGATAAATATTATATTTTATTCTATTTTCTTTCTGTGCTTTTATTGTTTTGTTTTTTTGCATGTGTAGTCCAGCCTAGCCTAGGATTCACTATGAAGCCTAGCGTGACCTCAAACTCACAGCAATCCTGCCTCAGCCTCCTGGGTGCGGGATTGCTGAGAGGTGTGCCGGCATGCCCAACCACCAACCACAGATGCCAGATAACTCCCCTCATCATTCTCTTCCACAAATACATGGTACTTCCCCAACTTTGTACCTCTTTTATATGATTCATCCCAAGAATACATTCCATTTCTATGTTTCGCACTCTTGAAAAAGCAGTATTGGTTCATCCCATAAAATTCAATTTTCTCTCTTTTACTTTGAGATAGATGGGAATTCCCATTTATTTGAAATAAATGAAAGTTAAGTAATAAAAA
Source organism: Octodon degus (assembly GCF_000260255.1). NCBI lineage: Eukaryota > Metazoa > Chordata > Mammalia > Rodentia > Octodontidae > Octodon > Octodon degus. Next base: position 67,675 of record NW_004525016.1, read on the forward strand.
CATCTGTTTCTCAGCCTTTTGGCTAAGATCAAGTGTCAAGTATTAAAAAATCAAGTAATTAAGTTAGTATGTTGTGAACTAGTGAACTGTGATACACTCCAAGAAGGAAATTTATCTTCGACAAATAAAAGTTTGTTCAATTTGCAAGGCACCATCACATATTCTGTTCTCCATTTTTAAATTTTCATGTGAAGTTTGGAGAAGGAATATTTGCTTAAAATGGCCAACATAGCTAGCACTTTGAAGTCTCATCTTCCACAATGTATTACAGCTAGTTATTTAGCCATATTTTAGAATTATCATCCTTGAAATGTAATCAAGATTACATAATTGTTACTGGAACACTGTATTTTGGAGTAATAAAATCAAAATGTTTTCTGTCGATGCCTGTCTTTGGCATAACACTGTGAAAAGACACATGAGAGATCAACCCAATTACTTAGTGTTATTTATACATACTATGCATCTAGCAAATAGTAAGGGAGAAATAGAGTGATAAGGTGAGGTAAGAGTTGAAGAAATATTTACTGAAAGGAGGAAGAGTCTGTTACTTTCAGCTTGTAACAATAGATCATGATAAAAAAATTATTTAAAAAGCAGTCACTTTAGAAATTAAGAAAAATCTCTCT
>NW_004525016.1:68403-78493 GCF_000260255.1 Octodon degus
TACAGAGAGCATATGGATGATCATCAGGGGTTCCATGAGCCAGCAAATCAAACACTTGTGCAGTTTTCTCTTACATGTAAAAATTGCTTCTTTGTCAATGTTCTAGAAATATCTAGAAAGGAATGTTCATAGAAATATATTTGTATTGATTCTAGACCAAAAAGTGTAGCATTAAATTCTACTTTTTTACTATCAGTTTTATGTCATGCATAACCAAAGATGCATGTGAATGTAGCCAAATCAAAATTTACTTGGTTTTGTTTTTTTTCTGCCTCCTTCGTTTTTTCTTTAATATTTTTGCACACTATTAAAATAAATTTTTCCAGGCTGTGGAAACATATTTTCATGAGAAATAAATGAAAATCCTATATTTCTCCTACTTAAAAAATTAGTTTCTTAAATAGTACACAAAATTGAACACAGGGCCGATGCAATAGCTCAGGGGAATAAGCGCATGCTTAGGTAAGTGTAAGTGCTGCGGTTGATCCTCTGCCACTGTATACTGCCCCGGCCCCTCCCCTGGGTGTGCTGAGCTGGCCAGAGTCCTGACTTGGTGGCACATGCTCGTAATCCCAGCGCTGGTGTGGATAACAGGAGGCTCACTGTGAGTCAGAACTGTGCAGTGATATTCATGGACTCGTAGTGATCAGCCTGTTTACAGCTTCCAAGAGCTGGGATTACAGGCAGGCATCACCACGCCCAGTCTCAATTGCCATCTCAGTTTCCCCCCTGGGGCAGGGCTGGCCCATCAGGCCTGGGGATTGAAACTCCAGCACCTGTGCCTGATTTGGTCAGCCCTAAGATTTTGTTTGGAAGTATTGGAGATTGAACTCAGGACGCTGCACTTGCCAGGCAGATGTTTATTCTACTGAGCTATCTCCCAGCCCTCTGTACCAAATATATTTTTTTAGAAAATTAAATGCAAACCTGTGCCTAACTATAAATTTTCTGGAGGATTGCTTCAAAAAGTTTCCCTAAGATATCTACAGTGCCTAAAAAGTTGAGAGTTCTTACTATAAAGAGTCTGTACTCCTGGGTGTGTTACCTGAGAACAAGAACCTGAAGTGTATTTAACATTTTCTGAGTTTGCAGATCTTTTTACAAATGCCTATGATATAAACACCCAAGTCGATCTTCAGGTAACCAACTACCAGTATCACAGCTTTATGGCTTCATGTTACATAATACATATAATGTAATCATTTGGAGTATACAATTCAGTGGATTTTAGCATATTCACACATGATCAAGCATTATCATAATTAATATCGTTCTCATAAACTAAAAAAAATCTATCCCTTTAAGCTTTCATATCCCTCGACATCCCAGAACCCAAAGCAATAAGCAATCTAATTTTTGTCTCTGTACATTTCCCTGATTTTGAATTTGTCCTTGAATAGCATTATTCTATTCAACCTTTTGCTTTTAAGATTCATTCATGATGTTTCATGTGTACTTCATTAATAATAATAATTTATTATGTGAAATAACATTTTATTCATTCATAACTTGATAAAATTGGAGGCTGTCTTTAACATTTTGTACTTTCAAAGGAACTTGTATGTATGTAGAATCTGAAACAGTCAATCTCATTAGGGCAGAGAAGAGAAAGCTAGTTACCAGAAGTTAGGCATTGGGGAGCATAGAGAGATGCTAGTCCAATGATGCAAAATTTCAGATATAGGAATTAGTATTTTATGAGCTGGGGAGATAGCTCAATGGCTCTAGCACCTGCCTTGCAAATGCAAGGTCCTGAGTTTGATGCCCAGAACCAAAAAAAGTGCTGTATTAAAAAAAAAAAGAATTAGTATTTTAGATCTTACATAAATTAATTAGATTGATTCAATCATTCCACACTGTGTGCAGGAATCATTGTATCACTTAGCATGACATAAATATATGTAATTATAATTTTTAGTAAGAAAATGACATTACATAATATTGACAAAAGATGGAAAGATGACCCACATATACAGTGACAGAAATATTAATAAATCATATCTCTGATAATACTATTGAATCTACAATGAAAGTTCAATAACATTCTTACTACCCAATAACAAAAGGTTAATTAGCAAAACAAAATGGAAAACAAATCTAAATAAATATTTCTGCAACAGAAAATATAAAAATGAAAAATACAGACATGAAAATTATTAGTTGTCCAGAAGATAAAATCAAAACCACAATAGGACACTACTTTGCCTCTACTAAAATGATTATAACCAGTATATCAAGCAATAACAAGAGTTTACAAGAATTTCATTCTCTCAGACTAAAACCTCATATACTGCTAATAAGAGCATAGCACGATGTAGAGATTTTAGGGAAACAGAATTTCCTCACAGTTCAATACACAATTAGAACACGATAATTTGCTTGAAAACATGTTCTCAGCAAACTCTCATGAATTCTTTCTAAAGGATCTGCATTTTTGTGAAGAATTGCACTCAGGATAATTGATGAAAAGAAGTTGTAGTAACTCATAATACAAAAATACTGTTCTTCCTTGTACAATGTGGTTTTCTAGCAGCTAAAAGAAATGAGAGCCTGAGAAGCCCATTGGCCCAATTATCTTCTCATTGCTGCATGATTCATGACAGGACTAAACCATTCAACATAAACATTGCAGGATCTTTAAATGAATCCACACTGAAGTTGGTCACAACTGATCATAACAAAATAGGCTCTTACATTGTTCATCACAGAAGAGGTGAAAAGACAGATATCACATGTAAAATTCCCATCAACTTAGCAGGTTTTGCCTTCAAGTCTTACGTTTCCGTGGCAGTACTTCACTGATTTCTTCACAGCATATTCCAAATCTTCTATGACTCAGTGTTAGTATTCACCATTCATTCATAACATTCCTGCCATGGAATGCTATTGAATTTCCTTTCAGCTTCTGTTCTTTCTCATGCATTCTGTACAGTCCAGGATGAATGCTTTTCAGACATCAATTTTCCTGCTGAATTTCTATATACTAATTAAAGCCTCTAACAAGAATTTTCAATATGTGAAGAATGCTGTCTCCATCTCCCTCTCTGCTCCTGCAGTGTCAGGATAATAGAGACATGATATGTCATCCTTTCACTCGTTGAAATTAATACTCAAGCTACGTGCAATGTCTCAGTCATATTTTACTTAAATCTTTCAAGGCAAGGATTAAACAATGTACTTGATTTAACAAAGATTGGCTTTAATGACCAAAAAGCTACCCCTCTGCTCTTTCAGGCAAACTCATGATTCTTATACCTTCAATTCAGGATTATAACATTTGTTTTTTCTTTCTTTATTTTTCTTTCTTTATATTTTTTTTGGTGGAACCAGGGATTGAACTCAGATCCTTGCGCTTACCAGGGAAGCACTTATTCTACTGAGCCATCTCCCCAGCCCCAATAACATTTGTTTTTTAAGAGAATGAAAAATAATTTTAAATTATTAGAAAGAATACAGAATTTCAATAAGCAAGATGTGCTTCATGTCTTATTTTTGCCTCAAAATTTTAGTGTTCATTAAAAATTATAATTGTGCACTGTGCTTGTCATGTTTGCTCAATATCTTTTTTTCTTACTGCCAGTGCTGCAGTAATTTTATTCACATTTTTCTTAAGACCTATAAACATTTTAATTGGAGTTTCAAGTAAAGGGAAACTGCTACAGAATACTTGACAAAGTCTGAGTGTATAAAAATTCCATATGTCATATATTTCTGTATAAAGTTCTAACTCTTGTTTTTCTAACTCCCCACAGATTTTCATTTCTTCCATAAAAATGTCAAGCCTACTACACCCTTGTATGCCCTACAGAACATATAATTCTATCGTAATTTACCAGAGGCAATACAAGTACTTAGCAATACTTGTAAGAAAATTTAAACTTAAGTTCTTTGCTGTCCAGGACTTATGCTTAGCTTTGAAGAATTCTGTATGGACAAGCTGGTATAGAAATGGTGATCCATCTTTCCATAATGTCTTACTCTAAAGCTTGTTTCCCAGGGATGGCACGTCGTTGAATATGCACGTAGGTCCTTGCAGAACCACTTTGCAGAAATCGGATCTACTAATGAGATCTTGACTTCTTTTGAGGGATGGAATTTAAAAATTCAAAAACTGTTTGGACTTGACATGGGCTTGTTTCCACAGACATTGCCCATATGAGTATAAGAAAATGTTCCCCACTGATAAGGGGAATATTTGTTCAGAACCAAGTCCAACTAAATAACTGTTACTTCAGAAAATTTTATTTCTCCAATATAAATATCTTTCAGTTAGTTTTCCTTCATTGTTCTATGTACTTGAACAGTTATAACCACCTTCTTATCTTTGACTTCAAACAAGGAAGGAACCTGTGGAGAGCAGATGTCAAAAGCTGTGTGAGCCCACTAGAGGAAGACCCTGCACTTTCTGTTTCTATGAATGAAGAAAATTAAAACATGTCAATTAAAAAAATAGAACTTAAGTGTATCTCTTGGAGATCATGACAAAGTATGGCTTTTATTTATTTTGGCATCTAATTTAAGAATAGAAAAAAGAAAAATACAAGAATAACCTTGAGTTTGTATCTTGACCTGTATTTCCATGCCTCCTACTGCTGGCTGCTACTGGAGAACAGAAGGAGCTCTTTTCTTACAAGTGTAAATTAAAGGGCAAAATTTAGTTGTGTGTCACCAGTGTCAATTGTTTCGGCGAAAAGCAAAATAGACTACTTTAAAATAGAAGAATATTGATATGGTTAAGCCACAGAATTCTTTGTGTACATACATATACTCTAATAGATTTGTCCAATTTCCTGAGAACTCTGCGCTTTTTTTAAAGGCCATAGACTGTGTGAGTGAGAAGTTAAGAAGAAACTCCTGGGAAGACACTGCTACATAAGTGTATTCTGCAATAAATACAATGTCTACCATGATTTGAAATTTCTCATTGCTGACCAACAGGAAAATATTTTAAAATAATTTGTTAAAGTTGAATAATGTTAAGGACTAGCCAAATAACTCAGTGGATTAAAGCACCTGCAAGCTGGCACAGGGGCTGAGGGTCAATCCCTGGGCCTATCATGCCTGCCCTGCCCCTGGTGCATGCTGAAATGGCAATTGAGACTAGGTGTGGTGGCGTGCACCTGTAATCCCAGCTCTTGGGGGCTGTAAACAGGCAGATCACTAGGAGTTTGATCTAGTAGTGAGACCCTGAACACCCTGTAGACCTTTCCCTAAAAACAAACAAACAAACAAACAAACAAACAAACAAAAAGTTGAATAATGTAATAGCTCATTAAAGTTAAAGTCTTTGGGGACTATATATCTCATTGTTAAAATGTATGTAGTATAGTTTATTAGTCTTTCTCATTTTCACTTTTTAATTGCTAACTTTATACTAGGTATTTTAAAAAACCTAGCTGTAAGTAATAGGAAAATGTTTTCCCCCTTAAGTTTGGAAGAGTCATCATGAAATATGTTAGCCAATGCTTAGACTTTTTTTTTTTTTTTTCCAACTCAACGTACCCTGAGGGTGGGTCTTGCATGGCATGTGGTGCAAGGGATGGAACCAGTGTCCCCTGCAGCTGCCTATACTTGCCTAAGCAGTTCCTTTAAGCTATTGACCTATCTTGCCAGCCTGCTTAGACTTCTTAGTGGTACGTTATATGAAAAATTATAAAATTTTATGATAAGAGAATAGCAATAGTTATTACACTCTGTATAATTACCTTCAAAGTAGCGATTCAGAGTACAAAGTATATTATCTAAAAAGAGAATTGTTTCATAGAAATTATGTTTCTTTGATAGACAATGGCAACATTTTGTAATTCGGGGCTTCAGCATTGAAATGTAATGATAAAGAAGTATATAGCACTTCTTTTTAAAGTTATGATCCCTTAAATAAAACCCTAAGAGAAATATCTCAGGTAGCAGCTTTTAAAGAAGAATGATCTAAATGATAGACAAAATATTGATGCCCTAATAGAAGGAGGCTATTAAAGAAAAACTTATAGTTTTTTTTTAAATGGATATAGAAAATTTGGTTTAATTTCAGATTTTCTGGGATATAGCCTAGATGTTTAGTACAGACTAAGTACCCCTTAGCCAAAATGCTTACTCCAGAAATGTTTCATAATTTGAATTTACTGGATATTTTATATACACAATGAGATATTGTGGTGATAGGTCCCACATCTAAAGGAGAAATGTGTTTATATTACATACACAATTTATATATATGGTCTGAAGGAAATTTTATAAATTATTTCTAGCTCCTTCAAGGAACTGCTTGGAGATACTATGCTATTATATTAATGATATTACATTGATCCATTAAAAGTTGTATATTTGAGAAAAATATGACAATTCACACATGTAATCCCAACTCTCACAGAAATAATTTTGGAGTTCTTTAGCTTAATTAATATTCACTTCATAGCAGATTCAATTTCGTGTATACTGTTTCATGTATATTGTGTTTTCTGACACGGTGAAGACTTCTATCATTTCTGAAAGCATCTCTCTTTAAATATGATCTTTCAGAATTTATTGTTTCATTCTGGAATTCTCAGTTCAGATATATTAGAGATTTTGATGAGCTTTATGTAATTTGTCTTCTCTTTTATATTTTTATCACTTTGTCTTTATATCCTGAATTCTGAGATACACATGCAGTAATGATTGGACACAGAATTTATCACTAAGCTACATTGCCAAAAGCATTATTTACATATTTATTTACTACTTGATGTTGAGATTGTTTCTTTCTCAATTTGTAAATTGTCTCTTACTTCTCTTATGTCAGCCTTCCAGAGGGTAAGGATTACATTTCTGTGCACCATGTCAAGCTGAGAAATGTTTTTAAAAGCAATTTTAATTCACTTCTAGAGTGCTACTTTAGATAACAGCTTATTTTTTTCTGTAATACAGGTTTAGTTTATTTTTTCCATAATTTTATTGAGAAACAAATAGCAATGAGACAGTTTCAAATCAAATTGGTAGGACAGTTCCAATAATTAACACATTGCATATTCTCTTCTAGTGGTTATTTGCTATACAAGATGCAGACATGGTATCCTGTTTACAAACACTATTAGAACAAATACCTCTATTCATTAAGAGAATTTAACTGTATATCAATCCTAACAGTTTTGAATACATAGATACAAAATGGACATTCATCTGTATACCCTTTTCTGTTTAGTTCTGTCATTTGAATCTTAAAGGTGTGTTAAGTCAGCAAAATATTCTAAAAGAGTCCAGTAGTACATAATAGCATTGGGTCTTCCTCTTTTTTTGTTTTAATATATTTTTAAAAATTTATTTGTGTGTGTGTGTATGTGTGTGTGTGTGTGTGTGTGTGTCCAGCTCAGCCCACCAGGGGGCGGGGTTGGCTGGCATGTGGTGCTGGGGGATTGAAGCGCGGTCCCTGTGTTTTGCTAAGCTTGTTCTAAGTAGGTGCTTTAGACCACGGAGCCATCTCACCAGCCCCAGGTCTTCCTCTTAAGTGGCAATGTCAGAAATTGTTGACAAGAGTCCCGTACAGCGCAACATAACAGTATGATTTCACTTCTTATGCTTCATTTTTATACTTTTCTGCTGGTTGGTTAAAGATAAAGCAAGACCTATGCAACAAAAGTTGTAGCTTTTGGATTTGATAAGGTCAGTCAAATTCCCTCAGGATTTATTCTGTGATCCTGTACCTCAGATTGTAGATCCTTTGTCAGTGTCAGCCATGTGGATGAGTCACCATCATTGCTTGGCCAGTGTTCTCTCTGTGAAAGTGTGAGAGAATGTTTTCTCTCCATGTGACTCTCCTTAGGCACAGGCTACATCATCAATCACTTTTCTATTTGGCCCCATAATCTCCTTAATCAGAAAATTTGGGATACTATTAAGTTACATGACATTACAGTACAAGTTTTCATATATCCTGAGTTTTAATTGAGCTTGGAAAGCTAGAGCCAAAATGTTGGCTTTCCTTGTGGACCTCCTTTTTCTCTAATTTTGGTCTGCAAACTTAGGTTGTTAACCATCCAGAAGACAAGTATATTGTTATTACTTTACAACATCGGCTGTTAAAGCTTAACCTCACTATCTGTCTGAATATCAAACATTTTAGGCATAACATGGAACAGGTATTTTTCATCAAGTATTGATATGTTGAACTTTAAGTCCCTACAGAATATAATGAAAAAACGTTTAAAAATTTAAAAAAAATTTAAATTAGGTATAAAGAATTATATAATTCTTATGTTTACACATAAGTCCAGAAATCTAACCATATACAACCTTGTAGCAGGACAGTCCCGCAACATTCCTTTACCTGTCTCCTGCCTTCATTCATCACCCACTTCTTTTTGAAAAATCACTTACCCAAGAGACAGCACAGCAGCAACTGGCATGACATGACAAGCAGCCTGTTTTCAGAAGACCAAAATGACAGGCACACCAAGCATGAACCTACTATTACAGATTACCATCTTCAGTGCAGTTTCTAATTTCACAGCTATCAGAATATATAGTTAGTCTGGGTGAGAATCTTTCCAATTAACTGTTAGATTTAAAAATCTTCTGGAGATTCTAAGGATCATTGCCTTGCCCATCATACAAATATAACTGTATCGCTTGACACTGTAATGTTTCCTAGCTCTTCTCCTTTTCTTCCCTTGATTAGTTAGTCCTCAAGATCCTGCTTTCCTTTTACTTGTATTATACCTTTCTATTTGTCTTTCTTCTTTTGAGTTCTTAAACTAGGAAAACTATACAATATTTATACATGTGTGTCTGGTTTATTTTACTTATGAGCATATCTTCAAGTGGCATTCACTTCAATATAAAGGCTTCGAGTTTATCATTCTGAATAGCTGAATAATACGCAATGGTGTAAAAATATCACATCTTTTTCAACCATTCCTCAGGTAATGGGCATCTTGGTTGTTTCTAAGATTTGGCTATCACAAATTATGCTGCTATAAACATAGGCACACATATACCACTATGGTATGATGTTTTCAGATCCTCCAGGAAAATTCTCAGTAGAGGAATAGCTGGTTTAAAAGGAATTTCCAGTACAAGTTTTCTAAGGAGTCTCCACACTGATTTCCATAATGGTTGCACCAGTCAACATCCCACCAGCAGTGGAAAAGGGTTCCTTTTACTCCACAGCCACTCCAATATTTATTGTTGGTTGATTTCTTTATGATAGCCATTCTTTATGGGGTGAGATGTTATCTCAGTGTTGTTTTAATTTACATTTCATGGATGACTAGTGATGTGGAGCATTTTTTCATATATTTATTCGCTTCTTTAATGTCAACCCCTGAGAAGTGTGTGTTCCTTTCAGATGCTCATTTCTGGACTGGGTCTTTAAATTTTAGGGCCTTTGTGTTTTTTAGTTCTTTATAGATTCTAGAAAGCAGACCTTTGTCTGAGTACTTATTTGTCATGATCTTTGCAAATTTGTGGGTTGTCTTTTCACTTTATTGGTAATTTCTTTTGAGGTGAAAAAACTTCTCAATAAGTTCAGGTCCCAGTTTTTAATTCTTTCAAGTGTTTCTCGTGCGATTTGATTTTTGTTCATGAACTCTTTGCTTATCACTATGTCTTCAAAAGTTCCTCCTACTTTCTCTTCCAGGAGATTTAGTGTCTCTCTTTGAATGTTTAGATCTTTAATCCATTTTGACTCTAGCTAAGTGCACGGTGATAGACCTGGGTCAAGTGTAAGTTTTCGGTATATAGAGAGCCAGTTTTTCCAGCACCATTTTTTAAAGAGGCTATTTTTCTTCCAGTGAGTATTTTTAGCTCCTTGGTCAAAGATAAGGTGACTGAGTGTGTTTGTAGGAATTTCAGCATCTTCTAATCTATCCCATTCATCCTCAGTTTTATTTCTTTGCCAGTACCATGCTTATTTTATCACAGTAGCTTTGTATTAAAATTTCAAGTAAGGAATTGTAATGCTTCCTGCTTTGTCTTTATTGCCCAGGATTTCCTTTGCTATTCTAGGTCATTTCTGGTTCCATATAAATTTTAGGAATGATTTCTCTAGGTCTGGGAGGTATGTTCATGGTAGTTTGATTGGGATTGCATTAATTCTGCATAATAATTTTGGGAG
>NW_004525016.1:78608-96967 GCF_000260255.1 Octodon degus
TGTGTGTGTGTGTGTGTGTGTGTGTGTGTGTGTGTGTGGCCAGCTCAGCCCACCAGGGGGCACGGCTGGCTGGCATGTGGTGCTGGGGGATTGAACCATGGTCCCTTTGCTTTGCTAAGCTTATTCAAATAGGTGCTTTAGACCACTGAGCCATCTCACCAGCCCTCTTCAATCTTTTTTTAAGAGTACTGTAGTATTCCTTGAAAAGATCTTTGACTTCTTTAGTTAGATTAATTCCAAGGTATTTCATTTTGCTCAGTGCTATTGTAAAAGGTATTGTTTCTATAATTTCCCTCTCAGTGTGTTTGTTATATGTGTACAGGAATGCTATTGACTTTTGGGTATTGACTTTGTATCCTGCAATGGTACTGAATTTCTGTATTAACTCTAGTAGCTTCTTCTTGGAGTTTTTTTGGTCTTCCATGTAAAGGATCATCTCATCTTAAAATAATGATAATTTAGTTTCTTCTTTACTTATCTTTATTCCATTTATTTCTTTCTCTTGGCTAATGGCTGTAGCTAATGATTCCAGAACTATATTGAATAGGAGTGGTGATAGAGGGCAACCTTGTCTTGTAACAGATATAACAGTAAAATATTTCAGTTTTTCCCCATTTGGAATTATGTTAGCCATTGGTTTTTCATAAAGGCCTTCTACCAGATTGAAGTAGAGGCCCTCTATTCGAATTTTCTGTAGGACTTTGAACATAAATGAATGTTGGATATTGTCAAAAGTCTTTTCTGCATCAATTGAGATGTGGTTTTTTGTTTTTTGCTCTATTGATAGTGTATTACATTTATAGATTTGCGAGTATTGAACCATTCTTGCATCCCTTGGATGAATCCTACCTGTTCACGTTGTATGATCTTCTTGATAATTTGTTGTATTCTATTTGCTAGCATTTTATTCAGGATTTTTGCATCTACGTTCATGAGGTAGATTGGCCTGTAGTTCTCTTTCTTAGTTGCATCTTTCCCTTGTTTTGGTATCAATATAATACTTGCCTCCAGGAACGATTTTGGGAGGATTGCTTGCTTTTCAATTTCATTAAAGAGTTTGAGGAGTATAGGAAATATATCTTCTGTAAATTTCTTGTAGAATTCAGCTGTGAATCCATCTGGACCTGGACTTTTCTTTGTTGGTAGGGTTTTTATTACATCTAGTATTTCATTGGCTGTTATTGGGCTATTGAGAGTTGTTATATCATGTCGATTCATTTGTGCTAATTTGTACCTTTCTAGGAATCTGTCCATTTCTTCTGTGTCTTGTATTCTGAAAGAGTAAAGATTCTCAAAGTAGCTACTGAAAATCTTCTGAGTTTCCACTGGGTCTGTGTTAATTTCACCATTTTCATTCTTTATTGCTTGTATTTCAATTTTTTCTTTCCTCTTTTGATGAGGTTAGCTAGGGGCTTATCGATTTTACTTAATCTTTCAAACAACCAGCTTTTTATGTTATTAATTCTTTGAACTGTTTTCTTTATCTCAGTGGCATTAATTTCTGCTCTAATCTCTATGATTTCTTCCCTTCTTTGGGCTCTGGGTTTGGTTTGCTCTTCCTTTTCTAGTTGTTGAAGGTGCAGAATTAGGGTATTTATTTGTTCCTGTTCTGTTCTCCTAATGTATGAGTTCACAGCTATGAATTTCCCTCTGAGAACTGCTTTCACTGTATCCCATAAATTTCAAAAAGTTGTGGTTGAATTTTCGTTGAATTGTAGAAATTGTAGAATTTCACGTTTAGTTTCATCTATGACCCATTGGTTGCTGAGTAGGGAGTCATTTAATTTCCATGTAGTTAAGAGTTTTTTTCTGGTTTCTTTGTCATTTATTTGCAGTTTCCTAGAACTGTGGTCAGATAATGTGCATGGGATAATTTCTGTTTTCTTGCATATACTTAAGCATGACCTATGGTCCAGTCTGTGGTCTATTTTAGAAAGTGACCCATGTGCAGCTGTGAAAAATGTGTATTCAGCTGTGTTTGGGTGGAACACTCTGTATATGTCTACCAAGTCCATTTGTTTCAAGCTCTGCTTCAGTTCTGTTATTTCTGTGCTAAATTTTTGTCTGGTTGACCTATCTTTTTGGATAATGGGGTATTAAGGTCTCCTGTTAAGATTGTGGTATTGTATATTAGATTTTTCATGTCTCTTAAGATTGGCTTTATAGGGCCGGGGAGATGGCTCAGTGGAATAAGCGCTTCCTTAACAAGCGCAAGTGTCTGAGTTCAATCCCAGGTTACACACACACACACACACACACACACAAAAAAAAAATTTGCTTTATATAGGTGGGTGCTCCTGTGTTTGGTGCACACATATTTATGAGTGTTACCTCTTCCTCTTGAATTTTTCCCCTAACCAGTATATAGCGGCCTTCTTTATTTTGGTGGATCATTCTTGATTTGAAGTTGAGACAGTCTGAGAGTAGGATTGATACCCTTGCTTTTTTCTGAGGTGCTGGGCCATGTAATATTGTGTTCCATCCTTTGACTTTCAGCCTATGAATGTCTTTATGAGTTGAATGTGTTTCTTTTATACAGCATACTGCTGGATTTTGTTTAATAATCCACTGTGACAGTGTATTTCACTTAATTGGTGAATTGAGTCCGTTTACATTGATGGTTATAATTGAGATGTATTGACTTAAGATTGACATGTTATTTACCTGTTGTCATTTCCTCCTTTTTTGCCTGTGTTTAATTGCTTGCCCTATTTAGTTGGTTGCTTCTGATATCATTCATGCAGTTCTGATAATTTTGGTCCCTCTCTAGAACATCTTTCAGGAGCCTGTGTAGGGTTGGCTTTGTCATCATGAGAGTTCTTTAGTTGTTCTTTATCATGGAAGTATTTCACTTCTCCATCAAACTTGAAAGAGAGTTTTACAGGGTACAGTAGTCTGGGCTGGAATTTTTTTCATAGTGGACTTGAAGTACTCTGCTCCATGTTCTCCTTGCCTTCATGGTGTGTGAGGAGAAGTCAGCCATAATTCTGATGGATTTTCCTTTGAATGTGAGCTGCTTCTTTTCTCTAGCTGTTTTCAGTATATTATTCTTATGATGAATTTCTGGGATCTTGACTATTATATTTCTTGGTTTATTTTTTATTGGGTTGAAGTTACTTGGTGTTCTGTATGTTTCAGTTACCTGAATGTCAGATTGTTTCCTCATATTTGGGAAGTTTTCTGCTATTACTTCTGCCTACATTTTTTTAATGTCACTTGTATTGACTCCTTCTTTCTCATTGATGCCTATTAGTCTCATGTTTATCTTTTCATCATCTTGCATGTGATGGATTATTCTTTCCTGCATCCTTGTTTTTTTTAAGAGATCTTTTTTTACCTTTTCCCTAGCTGCACCAGCATCTTCAAGATCTGAAACTTTGTCTTCACTTTCACTTACACAGTTTTGCAAGCTTGTGATTGAGGTTTTAAGTTCCTCTATGTCTTTTGACTCTGCTTCATGAGATCTCTTTCTTTCCCATATTGCTCAGTGAAGGAATCTCTCATTTTTCTAATCTCTATTTTTTTAATCAATGTCTTCTTTAGAAACAGTTATTAATTCTTTTACTGCAGTTTTTTCTTCAGATTGGCTTTCCTCCTTATGTTTCTGTAGTTGATTCTTTACTTCAGATGCTATGAGTTCAGAGAATTCTTTTTTATTTCAGAAAAGAATTCTGCTCTTAGTTCCTCTATAATTTTCTGCTGTTGCTTAATTACTATCAAAGCTATTAATTCATATGTTTGAACTGAGCTATGTGTCCTCTGCACTTTTCAGAGTGGGCATTGGGTTTCCTCCATATATTTCTGCATTTGATTCTTTACTGCAGATGCTATTAATTCAGGGATTTCTTCTTTCATTTCCAATCTAAGTTCCTCTATACCTTTCTGCATTTGTTTCTTTATTTCAGAAGTTGTTGATTCTTTGATTTCAGCTGTGTGGTTCACAATTTGTTCTGTGTTAGTGTCCTCTGCACTTGTTTTGGTTGGGCTTGGGATCTGAGATTGCATTTTGCTTCTTCTCATTGTCATTTTGAGACAGTGTAGCACTGTCTTCTGAGCTTTGTTGTAGAGCTTTGGTGCAGTTATAACCTTAGCACCTACTGAAATTTGGGTGCAGATCTACAAAGTTTGGATTTATCCATTTCTTCCTGGCTTGGGTCTGGCTGCTGTGCTCAGCTCCTTCCTGTTGCTGTCCTTGGGAGTAGATCCTGTTTTACCCATCTGGCAATATGTTCTGCTCCTGCACTAGCTGGGTGACTTTGTCCCCTACTTTCTCTGCAGGGATTGCAGCTATAGAGTTTCACCCCAGGCCTGTAGTCCAGGTCTGAGCTGAGTCTGGAAGGGACAATGTGGAGGAGGGGGGAAATGAAGCTCTTCCACACTCTCAACGGGCCTGTGCTAGGGCTGGATCTGTGGGTCCCCAGAATGGGGAAGAAATTCTCACTTGGCGGATAGGGTGGGGGATCACTGCGGAGTGGTGCGGGGGTCCCAAGGTGGTGGAAGAGGGTCTTACTCACGCTGCGCCTGGTCTCAATACAGGTTTTCTTAATTAAACTTCTACTTTCTTAGAAATGTGTTCTTAATGTAATCTTTTTATGCATATGTAAAAAAGCATTGCTTTTATTTTATGCTCAATACTCTCAATAACATAATTAGTATCTCTAATTTCGATTAAACATATAAAGCAGTGGAAGTCAAAACAGATTTTTCAAGATCAAATTCAGTATTTCATCAATTTTAGTCATTCAACATCACAAACTATATTTACTTACTTTTGGAATTTTAACTTAATCAGTTTGACTCTTAAGCTTCCTTTAAAACTCCAGTGGACTATCTCCAAAACAACTCTCACTTACATAGCTCCAGTTGTAAAATCCCCTTGTAACTGCTGTCTGGTGTACCATGAAATACGAAGAAAGTCCTTCTACTCTGTTCAGAAGGAAACCTAATTCCTTGGGCCCATGGAAATTACAGAAATGTTAAAATTAAAATATATTTTTAAACTGATGCTCTTTTATTTACAGAGAATTTTTTCTCCTATATCAGTCAATATATTAAAAGTCAATAGTTTTTCAATGTTGTTGAAGCTGGGACTATTATCAGATTATAAAAATTCTAGTACTTAATTAAATCAATAAAATGATTTAATTAGCAACACACATTGTTAGATATTTCAACTATATATATGGTTCACTATATATATATATATGTTTGAACCTTGGTTATAGCCAGAAAATAAATGTTCTTGCAAATGCATTTGTAGATGAGTATGTGTTTTCTAATATCATTGCCATTAAATTGGAAATGTTTCATCTTATTTTTCTTCTGCTTTTGTGCATATTTTTATAAATAAATCATTGTTAATAACTACTAGATAGCTGAAATTATCATTGAAAACCTACTTGAATGAATCTTGATTTGGGCCTTACACCATCTGGCAGCTTTTCACTTCTGTGGCACTTGGGCAAGCTAATCTCCATACCTTTTTGTTTTCATGTATTATATTTGTAGCAAAACACATATTCAATGTAGCTACTCTGGGAACAGTGGGTATTAGACTCCTTTTCCCATGCATATACTTTCACTAAAGTTGCACTACATGTATTTGAATGACATCTTGATTGAAACAGATTCAATCCAAATTGGAAAGTAGAAGTTCAGAGTAACACCTACTTGGATACAGATTTTATGCCTATCAGAAGCGTGAAACAAAACTTAGGAAAATCAAGTTAATTAAAAATAAATAAATGAATATTGCATCACAAAAATGCTAACTAAAAGATTACTAACTAAATAATACTAATACTATTTTAAAAATTATTAAAATTCCAATATAAATGATTATAAGCTCAACAACATCCAACGTCTGCTAAAATAATTATCAATTCTTTGTAGCAACATGAAAATATGACTTATTGCCAGAAAGAAAAGTCAATCAGTAGAAACTTTTAGTGACAAAGCAATAATTTAAAAGGTATTATCAATTTCATAAATTACACAGGAATATAATGAAAAGTAGTAATATATTAATATCTGTAATGAGACTATAAAAATAATATTCACAATCCAATAGATGTCATTAAAACCTAAAATTTAATGTTTGACATGAAAAATACATGAGATTAACAGCAAATTATGCAGTTTAAGAAATGATCATTGGCATTTAAGTACAGAGGTTTACAAACTATTCAAAATGAAAAACAAAGGAAAAAATGTTTAAAAGAAAAGATTACCAATGGTGTGTAGGTAGTAAAAAATAACCTAACATGCACAGAAGTAGAAAATATGTGAGAAAAAAGAAATTAAAGAAATTAAGAAACCATACAGACATCAAACATAAAGATAAATGGGATCACATCAAGGTAGATAATAATCAAAATGAACAGAAGTTTCAGAGAGAAAAATCTTAAAAGCAAGGCAAATGGAAAGAAATACGTTCAAAACGACAAAGCAACACAAATAGGAGCACATGACTCATTGAAACTGTAATCCAGAAAACCTCTTTAAATATCAAAACAAAAGTTATGTATTCTAATTTTGATATTTGTTAAAATATCTTTCTAAAAAGCAAACTATGGTATCTGGAGAACATAAAGTAAGACAGATTACAACAGATGACAGATTACAACAAATTTATAATGTGAGAAATATTAACGAAATCTCTTGAGAAAATGTTGAAACTAAAAATTTTAATACATAAAATGAATTACAGAACTGTTACATATGTCATTGCATATGAAACAATTTTACATTATGAAACTTCAGTAAAAGATAATGTATTGTTTAAAGTAAAAATTCAAGGGCCAGGGAGATAGTACAATGGGTCTAAGCACCTGCCTGACAAGTGCAAGGAACCAGGTTTGATAACTCCAGACCCAGTGCCATGCCCGCCACTGAAATTGAGCATGATGGCACGTGCCTGTAATTCTAGTGCTGAGCAGGCTGAGATAGGAAGATCACTATGAGTGAGAGCTATGTAGTGAGGCCCCCTGCCAAATAAATAAATAAATAAATAAATAAATAAATAAATATTTGTTAAAAATTCAAATGATATATTGAATTGTTTAATACATTAAAAGAAAATAGCTAAATTAATAAACAAAAAGTTTGTATATGGCTATGACAGTTGACTATTACTAATGTCTTGGTGTATTAAATGTGATCATGCCTTCAGATATACAGATCTTTCAAAATATAAAACAGGAATCATGTATGGTGATAGAATTTTTCTTTCATGTCTTTAACAAAAACTTACGTGATGTCTATATTATGTTTGTGCCATTTTACTCAGAGATACCTTAACATTAAGCAGTGTAGACAATGTCAAAACTTTATGAATTTATTCAATAATTTCCCATTAACTGTCAAGAAGTTAGATAAAAGCTTCTCATGTACTAGACAGAGATATTTACTATAACAAGTGTGAAAATTTTAGTGTGTTACAAAAATGTCATTATGATTGTCATGGTACAATATTATGCATGGTTTTTATTATAAATTTTCTGTTAAAACTACATAATTGCTGTCTGTTAACATTCCACAGGGCTTCAACTACTAGAACATTGATTTGTAGAAAATAATGTTTCTACTTTGTGTCTCAAGGTGTTTGATAGTCAGATAAAATTATAATATTAATCTCACTCTTTCCATTACAATGTAATTTCATTAACCTCTTCTGGAAGTTTTAAAACTGTGGTTTGGAGACCAAAAACTAGAAAAATAGATGGACTAAGAGGACATTCAACATTTTCACCCATGCTCTTCAGAACACAAGAGGACTGCTTCTTCAACTTCCTATAACTTTATAAGTCTTAAATATCCTGATCAAAGAGATTATTGATTCACAAAGGAAGGAGATTAATAATGTATGCTGTAGCTAAGGAAAGTTACCATGAGAGAAAAGTGTCCTAAGCTTTCACGGGAAGCAACTTGGTTAAGAAATGGCTGTGACTCATCCAGACAGCTGACACTGACAGTAGAACTGAGAGGAACTGTAAATGGTTCCCAGGCAAATCCTGGAGAGACTTAATTGACTTTGATAGATAGTAAGGAATTAATTAACACAGGTTACAGTTTCACTTGGCTTTGAACATGCAAGTAAAAGTAAAATCACAAGGTGTATAAAACAAGGTCATAGTGATATGACCACTATAAAAGAAATTTAAATCACTAACACTTGAACATTCATAGATACATTGGTAAGGATTACTGTTATGAGATGATAGGCTGTATAAGGTAAAATTGATTATTTTAGGGATACAATCTTTGGACTTCAACTTTTTACCCTAAGTAAGTTTACTCAGAATGGATAGGGTTTGAGGAGAAAGTCTTCCACAGTCCTCCAAACATAGCTCTATCAACTCCAACTTGGCATCTATTACCAGCAACTACAAATTATGAAAAGAGGAGATGTGGAGAGCAGCTGAAGCTGAAGATCAGTCACAGTTGTGGGGCTAGAGCAAGGTCAGCCCCATGAACACAGAGTAGCCTAGGCGAGCCATGTGAACAAGCTAATCCAGCCCTGAGAACAGAAGGAGCCTGGGGCAAACTAGGCAAGCAAATTGTTAGGAAGAAGGCTTTACATAATATGCAGTTACCAAGTCAATAAATAAATACAAGGCATTTGTTAGGTGGCTTCTTCTCTTCATCCAGAGAGGGGGCTCCACCTGACCTCAGAAGTCTGCATTTTCACTCTTGCCTTCTTTTATTTATGGATGCACTGGATACAGCACATAACAGCGTACATTATATAATGTGCATATGTTAGATAAAATGTTACAATATTTAATATTGCTTTTCTAACTATACATGTGAAACAATATAACTGCATTCAAATACTACGGTGTTTGATGTTGAAAAAAATCCCGCAAATCAAGACAATACTTTTACTTACTCCTCAGTTTTATTTAAAAATCTGAAAAAATTATAGCAAAATTTTGATGACTATGAATTCTGGGAATTTTGTATTATATTATATTATACTTTATTTCCCCCTTCTGATGGCAGCAATAATTGTTCAAGAATACCAAGGCCATCAACAACAAACAGGAACAGAAGAGGCAAAACATACTCTGTCTTGGGTTAATTCCCACTTATGGAAAATGGAGAATTTGAAAGGAAAGAAGTAAATGAACTAAATCCCTTACATTCATACCATAATAATTTATCTACTTTCAATTATTTCAATGCTTATTTTAAAATAAGCTATGCAGAATTTCAAGGAAGTTTTCTCTTATGGATGATTTGTGCCAGCATAATTTTAGCTACATGCTGCTTAGCTCTGACAATTTATATAACAGTAGACAAATAAATTGTACTGTGCATGTTTCCCTCATAGTGTAAGAACGTATAATCTCTCTCATAGGAGGGTTAGAATGAATTTGCTCTCTATCTAATAGAACCTTATTTAAAGTCATAGACTTATAGGAAGCATTCAACATATTATTGTCATTTAATCATTATTATAATAATAGTCATTATTCCAAGTAGTGAATATTTATGACAAGAAAATGTGCATGGCATCATAATCTCAAGAATAGGTAACTGGTTTCATGATTCTATTTGCCAATGCTTTCTATTATTTCTATGATATGTTATTAAAATCTACAGGATCCATGAAGATGATGAATTATTCTATGTATTCTTTCATCCTGCTGCAACATTTAGGAGTTACATATTGGATAGCATTCTCCCTGACTGACCCTGCATTGATAATATTCTTTTTTCCTGATCTATGCCTTAGCATTAATAAGACTGGATTACTTCAAAGAGTGCCTGCTAGCCTCTAACAAGTCTACACAACATATCCACGTTAATTACTTTACACAGTTGTTTACAAATTAATTCACAACTTTCTGGATGCATTTTAAATTAGTGTTTGGAAATAAATTTAGCAATGATGCTTATTTCTTAATTTGTTATTGAAACCTACACACAATTTGAACTTAATCATAATTTACAATTAGCATATTTTCAATTCAACCAGATTCTTTTACTGGGTGTCAGCTAATTCATGTATATCTTTAACCTTATTTGCTTTCTTAAATTAAAAAAATCTGGACTGGTGAGATAGCTCAGCAGACTAAGCACCTGCTTAGGCAAATGCAGGGACCAGATTCTATCGCCAGCACCACGTGATTTGCTAGCTCCAACCCTGGGTGTGCTGAGCCAGCCACCAAGACGGGGCATGGTGGCTCACATCTGTAATCCCTTTAGTGAGGAGCATGAAAGCAGGAGGATCACTAAGAGTCTGAGCTGCAAAGTGAGACCCTGCACCAAATACAATAAATGAATGAATAAATAAATAAATAAATCACTGTATGTTTTAAAATTTCAGTCTTTCTTTAAATTCTTCACAATTTCTATATTTATCCAACTACTTTGGGTTAAATATAATCTTGATCACCTATAATTTTTAATCTTCAAACTGAAGTATATCCTTTGTATATGATGCTACTGGAGTGTCAAGTATCTTAGCAGTTTTAAATAGTAGAGTGCTTCCACTGATACTCTATGAAATAAAGACACTGCTAAGAATTTATATGAAAAACAAAATTTCCTCAGGCATCTGATTTTCTGAGCCTGCTTCTGTCTCTCAGAAGCTTTCTTTCTCTCAATAAATTCTTCCCACTATTAAAAAATAAGCAATATTCCCTATATGGAAAAGACCTAGTTTTAAAACTTAATATATAGACAAAGTAGTAAATAAAGGAAGTTCATTCAGGCAGTACAAGACTGGCATTCGTTACATATTCACTGGTAGAATGCCACTAGCAGTCAAATTTGGAATAAGTCCTTAGCATTCAGCAAAGAAGCTCTGCCTCCCACCTCCCAATGCTCTGACCGTCCTAGGGAAATCTTATACCAAACAAGGAGCAAGTAACCAAAATCTAAAAGCCTGACATACCCAGTATTACACCAAGATTCTGATCTTCCTCTGGTCTGATAGATTAATGTCTGAACATGCCTTTTGAGTATCCATCTAAGAACATAGTGCATTATAATGAGATGACCAAATGAGATGGCCATGTGGTCACAGGAGCAAGGTGACACTGATAACATTGGGAAGGAACTGAATTCCTGAGCTACAGGCACTACATAGAAATTAGTGGTCCAATATTAACAAACTACAGGTACAGGATGTGATGCTTAGTGAATGGACAACCATTTAATTAACAAAAACCTAAGCTAAGCTTTGAATTATATGTAAAACTGGGCAAATAGAACACATTGATAGGAAGAAAATAGGTTTCACACCTTTAAAATGAATGATTTCCTAAGAAAACCATATATAAGTAACACATAGTTATAAAAATGTGGTTAAATTGGTCAATGAAAGCAAACATGCAGTTAACTTATTAACTACATTCTGGTTCTTGAGGTATCAGAAAATTTTAATGCCTAAAGAAGATCATTCTTACCACAGGTAGAAATGAAACATTACATGGCATGAATGGCGTATATATTGAGTAGTGTTTGGTATCTTCAACAGGTGATGATATGCCCTGTCTGGAGAGCACTTTCAGGCACTATTATCAGGGAAATTATTCAGTTTTGAGTACTATAAACACCTAAATTTCAGAAATATTCACTAAATGTACTCAAAAATCTAGAGCTGTAGTACTCCCATTAATATGTTTCAAAACACTTATATCAGTTTATTTTTAGTAGGTACACTTGGACCTTGGATGATGTGACTGGCAAGAAGAGTCTGAGTTTGGCTCCTCCTTTCTCTATTGCCCCAGGAAGGGGCAACTGGAGGGAGAAGTTTGATATCCACCCTTCCTTTCCTCCACTGAAACTTAGGGCCTAGAGACCCACAGGAACACCAACGACACAGTAGGTCCCTGGATATAGCACATACATCAGATGGGGGACACTAAAGGTATAAAATATCCTAAATAACATTAGCAATTTGAACAAACAGTTGCTTTTTAGCATTTCTTTTTTGTTTTATTCTACTCATCCTCTTCCTTTATTTCATCAACTATGTTGCTTGACTTTATGATACTTTCATGAAAGTAAACATTGTCAATTCTCTTTCTGGTTCCCTTCAAAACCCCCTATGCCTCCACTTTCAATTTTTCCCTCCTGTGTCCTACAATCACCCCAAGTCTGGATGATCATCCTGTGCTCTTGAACCTTGCTCTTACTGTCTTAACCTCATTCATCTCTCCATGCTATTCCCTATACTCCTGAACCCCCTGCCCACAACAGGGTAAACTCACTCCACTAAGTGGAAAATCATCCCATATAAGTTTCTGATATTAGTTAGATTATATTTCCATAGACCCTCCTTTTATGGTTATAGATAGCAGGCTATTAGTTACCACAGTTTTTCAGTAGTCAGTTTTGACTTAAGTCTATTGTTATTGCCAACTGAAATTCTTTAAGCAAGATGTCATACATGCTATGAGAAGTTTCTCCTCCCATATGACAACTCTGCAATGGTAAGTATAACCATCATTATCACAGTCCACTATCAAAGGAATGGGTCCTAATTTGAATTGATAGTAACTCCTCAGATTTAATTCATTGAGAAAGTAGGTTCTTGGAAAAGATAATGACAAGAATCTATTACATTTAGAAGAAATCCAGAGGAACAAGCACTTCTTCAGAGAGCCTCAATATCAGTGTTAAGGTTATCTATGATAACAAATCTGCAAGCATCAACACAGAAAATAAAATAAAATAGAAAATGAAAAGACAAATAATCAAAATTCCCAGCCTACCCAAGACAAATCAGGCGCAAGAGAGAAAATTGGACACCAACAAAGGGAAATCTCTGAAATGATAGCAGCAGCAGTGAAAGAAAAAAAAAAATGGAAAAGGACACAAAAAGAATTTGATATGCAAATAGGCAAAGCATATAGAACTCCAAATAGCTATTATCAAAATAAATCTATGTCATGGTTTATAATAATAAAGATTCCAGAAATTCAGCACAGAAAAAAAATATTAAAAACAGCTAGAGTAAAGAAACGTGTCACCCACAAAGGAAACTCCATCAGAATCACAGCAGACTTCTCAACACAAACCTTTGAATCAATGAGAGCTTAGAGTGAGGTGTTTCAAGCCCTTAAGGAGAGTGATATCCAACACAGTTTGACAGACCAAGCAAAACATCTTTCAAAATTGATGGAGAAATAGGATACTTCCATGACAAAGAACAACTGAAAAAATTTATGGCCAGAAAACCAGCTCTATACAATGCTCTAAAGAACATATTAGAAAGAGATAACAAGATGTATCCCTATGTATCACCAAGGCAAGGCAGCTTGTAAAAATGTAATATTTAATTATAACTATATATATAATGATAATTATAAATATATAGTTATATAATAACTATATACAGTTATACAGTTATTATAATTTTAGTCATAATTATATAATATATATATATATAATCATTGGCTTTTCTTTCTCTTAAAATGATCTTAAAAATCAGGGGTCATTACTGTTTGTTAATACTGCATAATTTTAGTTCTGAGGCAAAAAAACTTGAATTAAAATATCTAATAAATAGGAAAATATTAATTAGGCATATTTATATAAATTTCCACTGTATTTTTAACTGTACCTAGGAAATGAGTTAGATTGTCATACCTGTAGAAAGGAAGCATCTAACTCATTTATTGTTTGTTATTTATTGCTTGATTTCCTCCATTATTTAACCACATGTGAAATTTGAAACATGAACTATACTGATCTCTTAGAATTTCACTTATCTTTAAAATAGTCTGTCTATTAGTAAAGGAGGTCATCACAAAGAGTAGAAATCAGTGGCTCTTCACTAGTTACAGGTAGTGGACAATCCCTTGTGTTTTCTATTGTCACAGTGCTCTTCCAGAGATAGCAAAATTCAACACATCAACAAACTAGAGAGCCTAGAGGAATCTTCAGTTCTATTCCCTGTTGACAGTTCTTTTAGGGGAAACTCTGACTTGAACCATAACGTACTAGAAGTCCAATAATCCATTTCCTCTAGGTGTTAGCTTGTAAATCTAAATGCTATAAATCAAGTCTATTTATTTTTTCACTATTATTGTTTCTTAATTAACTTCTATTGACATGGCATTTTTATCTTCCTTTAAAACAGAAACAATTGCCATGTAAATAAATAATATGTGAGCTAATTGTCTTCACATTCTTCTTCATACTGCTTAGAAACACTTGCTAAGTCATCAGATTAATGATAACCAACTTATTTGAAGCCTCTGAAGGGCACTCAAGATGAATATTATGTTTGAATGAAAACATCTCTCTTCTATGTATTATTTCTAGAGACTAAAGCAGAACCACAAGACTTTGTAGTAGGCGCAGAAGTTTTCTCTGAAAGACTGACGTTTTAATTTGCATGTTATTTTCTGGACTCTGAATACAGCTTCCTTCATTATACTCTTTAACATCAGTGGTGGGGCATGTGAATCATATCTGCCTGGTAATCAACATATCTGTTGCTTAACTTCTGACAAAGTATGACTGAACCAGAAGTCATAAGCTCTATACATTTTAGACATTTACAATCACACTGCATATATTTTTTTTCTGAGTTGAAAATACTGAAAAGTATTACCTTAGATATTGGTGTATACATTCTCAGGCATGTCCAAACTGTAGCCTATACACTGCTTCCCCTGTGTTCTTAATGTTATGCTAACAAATATGAAAGAAGCATGTTTTGCTACACACATTGGTAACTATATATATATATATATATATATATATATATATATATATATATATATATATATATATATATTCTCCCAATAGATGCCACCACACCATCTCAATTGCTGTCTCAGCATACACCCCAGGGGCGGGGCCAGCATGGCAGATATGTTATACATTTTATAATTATCCCAATTCCTCTTTGTGCAGACGTGCAGACACACAAGAAAGTCAATATGTTGGATACATCCACATAGATTTTATATTGTTTGTGTTAAATTATATGAGCTTCGACAGTAAAAGTTTCCTCATCTACAATGGGTAAATGAATGCTTATCATACTCTACTTCTATGGAAGAAAATGATAAAATCAAAATCTCTTCTGTAGTTATCAGGATGGAAGACATCTGAGCCATGTAAGTTTGATTATGAACAAGTATTTGTTAAATGTTGTCTTAGTTAGGCAGTTCTAAGTGCTATGATTATAAAATGAATTCATTAAGCAAGCCCCAACCTCACATAGGAGACAACATAAATGTAATCATCACATGTATACCTCACATATATGTGCACTTTGCCTGTTAATAGTTTCACTTGATAAGTGTTAAGGAGAAAAATAAAACTGAAAAAAGGAGAGTTAAAGGTGATAACAATGCTTTTTCAGTGTCAGGATGAGTTAGTCTGGAAGAGATAACATTTAAGTAAAAAATTCAGGGGGGAATTAGTATTTGTAGAGAAAGAGAAGTCTAGGAAGTATAAATGCAATTAAAAGGGTCTTAGTGTGAATGGTGTCTGGTATATATTCATTATTGAATAAGTACATATTCAACAAATTGAGAGATGATCTGTAAATAATGACAAGTGCAGTGTTTCCCAAGCATCAAGAGCAAAGGGAAGGAATACAATTTAGAATGCTTGACAAAATGGAAAAGATTAAAACAGCTCAGAATCGGTTGGCCTTGAAACAAGTAGATTTCAACTACATTCTTCCTTATCCACCTTCAAAGTCTAGTATTACCAAGAAGCACGGGACTCCAGTTTGTCAAGTTGCTCTGATTGCTTTATTCCAATCCCTTCATCCCAGTGACAGTCAGTCACCTTGGAATATGTTCAGTAACCATTTTGTTAGATCCATTTCTGAGGAATCCCCCTTCTTTTGAAATCTTCATTAATAATTTTCTATATATTGACCATAGATGTCCCAAATGTTTCCTTTGTTGTATAGCACCTCTTATTTTTATTTTCAAAGTTGAACCTGGTCTCTTTTTCTCATTGATTCTTGCTGCAATTATCTTGAATAAAGTCTTCCTTACTGTTTTAAAAGATATTACAATAATTTATTTCTTTTACAAGGTTGTAGTTATTGCTAATGTGAGTATTGATATTAGATCCTAAAATAACCTATGATAATTTAATAAAACCAGTGAAAATTTGTTACAGAGAAAAATACAATACATGAATTTTCAAACTGATAAAATGGCTTATGATTAATTAGCAGTCAGTTATTAAAGATTCCAGTGTTTATTCTTCTTAGAAATAATAATAATTAGATTTCTTTAAATGAAAAATAGTACATAGATGATTATGTAAAAATAGTGTTTTCCAGTTTTTATCTCTGAAAATATAAGTACTTTTTCAATCTATAAAAGATACTTTGAACTAAATATTGCTAGAGAGAGAAATCCTGCCAATTATTGTGAAGGAGAAATTAGTTGTTCCAAAGAAAGCATTAATAATGGCTTCCCCTTAAGGAGGGAACTGATAGCCAAAATGGGCTTAAGTAATGGAGTAAATGTTCCTCAAAGGAGTTAAAAAACTCCTTCCATTGTCGAATAAGGAAATTCCAATGGCAAAATAAAAAAAAAGTCTGTTCAAATAAAATGCTGGGCTAAGGGCTGAGTAAGCAGGAATAAAATCTGCTCAAGTCATGCTTATGTCTGATAATCTGAGCAACTACTTTGAAAATAACAGTATGCAATATAATGGCCATTTATGATTTCCTGTCATCTTGTTTTGAAATTCTGTATCATTTTTAATGTTTTTATTTGTATTATTTATCTTTAAAATAACAACAAAAAGCATTAATTGGGAACAAATCCTTCTATAAAAAGGCTATCTTTCCTCCAATATGTGTTATTTTTGGACCCTTTGTCAAAATCAAATAGTTCAGTAATTTTGGAGTTATTTCTGTATCTTCTATTTTGTTTCACTGACCCTCACCTCTATTTTTGTATCAGTATCATGTTTATCTTACCACTTTACCTTTGTAATGTGACATCAAGAATTGTGATGCCTTCTGCTCTGTTCTTACTCAGAATTGTTACTATTCTTGGTCTCTTCTGGTTCTCCATGAATTTTAGAGTTGTGTTCTACATTTATGTAAAGAATGCTGTCGGTATTATTATTGGGATTATGTTCAATCTAGCCATTGTTTTAGAAGTCAAGTCATCTTGATTACACTGATTCTGCCTCTCTAAGACCGGGGAATGTCTTTCAATTTTCTGATGACATCTTTGATTTCGTTTTTTCAGAGTACTGTTTTTCTTTGTTGTTGAAATGTTCTCCACTTTCTTAACTGGGTTAATTCCAAAGTATTTAATTTTTCTTCATATTCTTGTAAATAATATTTTCACAATTATTTTCTCATTGGGTTCATTGCTACTATATAAGAATATGATTAATTTTTGTGTTTTCACTGAAAAACATATCTATTTCAACATGTGCATGGATAAATAAAATGTGGTATTTATACACCATGTAGTAATATTCTCCCCTAGAAAAAATAACCTTGACTTAGTTGTGAGAAAATGCATGCACCTTAAAACCATAATATTAAAGGAGATAAATCATGCTCACTTGCTTTAAGTTTATATTGTTTGTATGAGAAGCACAATTTATAAATGAAGAGCAAAATAAAAGCTAGATAATAGGAAGGAGAAAAATCTATCTCAAATGGGAAGTAGATCAAGAGATGGAGGGAGGGAGTGGGAGGCAAAGGCAAGGGGGTGAAAAGAGAATTAATATATGTTATGTGCAGACAGCGATGCCACACAAGAAAAGTAAGCTTTATGCGCTACAACATATACTTTGAAAATTAATTGAGATACATTAGAAGGCAACACTTTGATAATTCCCTGTCCTTGAATTGGTGTTGGCAAGGAACACTTAAGGCAGACACCCACATTTTCAGTCCAGAGCAGAACGGAATGGGAAGAGCATAGAAAGTACAAAGGATTCAGATAGTATCATCAGGACGAGTATGTAGCTGTTGGCCTGCCTGGTTGATGGTAGTGCTAGTGTGAGGAACTTGAGAAACCAAAAGTGTATAGCCTAATTCTGTTAGCCATCATCACTGACACAGACAAATTCAGGCATAATTCAACAACTGCATATAACTACTACCTGTAAGGCAAAAAGGGAAACAGAACAGTCAGTTTGCCATTCATATTTTTTTTCCTCCATCAATAGTTTCGTAGTAACAGAAGACCCAATGCTATTATGGGCTACTGGACTCTTTTAGAATATTTTGCTGAGTTTACACACCGATAATATTCAATAACGGAACTTAGAAAAAATAGGGTATACCGATGAATGTCCATTTTGTGTCTGTGTATTCAAAGTGGTTAGGATAGATATATAGTTGCATTCTCTTAATGAATAGAATGATTTGTTCTAATGGTGTTTGTAAA
>NW_004525016.1:97067-106065 GCF_000260255.1 Octodon degus
AGAATGATTTGTTCTAATGGTGTTTGTAAATAGGAAATGGAGTCCGCATCTTGTACAGCAATTAACCACTAAGAAGAATATATGCAGTGTGTTAGTTATTGAAACTGTCCTACCGATTTGATTTGAAACTGTCTCATTGCTATCTGTTTATCAATAAAATTATGAAAAAAAATAATTTCATAGTATGCTCTGTCTTACAGAGTTTGACTATTAAGATTAGGATTCATGTCATTTCTATAAATTTCTATAAATAGAAATTTTGACTTGATGATATAGTTAATAGTCTGTTTTCCAGAATGAACAGTATGCATTCAGTTGAATATATATATTAATAAGGAATATTTTCATTGATATACTTTGTTAAAATTTCTAAGGCTTTCCTATAAAAATATTAAGGTCATAAAACTTCTCTGTGCTTTTCTAAAAGTTATTTTTGGGAGAAACTTTATTTATAAACATTCTTTTATTTTCCTCCAGCATGTACAGATAGAACTCAAAGAAAATTGAGCATAAATATATGTTTTTCTGACTTTTCTACAAGGTGTTCACAAGAGGGTAGCTTGTGAAACTAAGGCTGGTATGTGTATGGAAATAAGCCACCTGAATTCTGCCCTGGAGACTATGAAAACCATGCCACTGGGAGTAAAATTTTCATTTACTTCAAAGAAATTATATGAGAATTAGTAGTTGTTTATTCTATTATTGTTAGCATTGTACTCTTAAATATAAATTTCATTTTATTTTCAATAGTAAAAACAAAAAGCAAGAACAAATACAGAAACAAAGACAGAAATAGAGTAACATACAACAAGACATATGTTACAGATTTTCAAAACAAGAGTAGCTAATTAACAATGGTTGTATTTCTTTTTTATCACCAAATCTGTTGCATAGATTAACAGATATAGTTATGCAACATTTCTGCCCACTTGTGATATTTATTCCCCTTAAAGGAAAAAGATTTCTAATAAAGGACAGGGCTCCTAACCAGAATTCTAGAGAAATTATACAGTTTGGCTGGCTTAGCATCACTGATCAAATATCTAGCATCTTAAAATTCTGAAGCTCCTCATTCTTATGTACTGAGCCTGGATACCTAAAAATGTCCCCCTTCACAGTAAAAACTTGCTGGTATTATGTCAAAGAAATTCCTTTTAACCTCAATGAGAAATGACTGAGGGTCAGTGAGATATTTCAGTGGACTAAGCACCTGCTTAACTAAGCACAGAGACCGGAATTCGATCCTGGCACCATAGTGTCAGCCCCACAAAGACCATGTGTGCTGGCAAACACCTGTAATCTTAGCACTGGGAAGGCTGAAAACAGGAGGATTACTATAAGTCTGAGCTACATAGTGAGACCCTGTACCAAATGCATTAGAGAGAGAGAGAGAGAGAGAGAGAGAGAGAGAGAGAGAGAGAGACAGAGACAGAGACAGAGACAGGACTGGTCTCTCTCAAAACATAGGCTAACATTGATGTTGTGTTTATTCTAGGCCAAACTATGATCTCCTTCAATTCCATGACTAGTTTTTCTGTATATAAAATCATCTCACTTGATGTTCTTCTACACACTTCCCTACAACTGACCCAAATTAGAAATTAGAATGACTACTCAATATCAAGCTCAAAAGCATCTCTTTTTAATGGTGATTACTGAATTAATTCCAATGACTCCATAGTGACATGTTTAATCAAAATTAATGAATTCATCATGAGCACACTGACTTATTTGCATGATTAGAATGAAAAGGAGCACTCTGATCATTTTTTGCCTCTTTTAATCTTGAATTTTCTATTGAGGAGGATAGATTTAGTACCTCTTGAAACAAGATGTTTCTTTTCTTTGTATTGTGTGAATCAATCTGATTCTCTATGAATAGGCTTTACGCAGCTTTTCAATGGGTTTAAGAAGATATAATACAGGGGAGAGCCAGTTCCTATCTATTTGCTTTAGAAGAGTGTCCAAGGGAAGGTCTATATATAGTGTTCACAGAGCTTTCAGAGTACCTCAGTTATATCTTACAGTGATTCAAAATTATCTCTTTAAGAGTTCATTTCCTTTCCTCTTTTCTCTTCCCATTGAATCTGAATTTGCAAAAGAAAAAATAAACTGTCAAGTGCTTCATATTCTTTGTAAGTAATGAAATGGTAACATTAACTTTTCATCAAATATATTTGTTGGCAAGAGCAATTAAATAATTATATTACACACTTGTGTTATAAACCAGTTTTTATGCTCTTCATACCTTAGAACTCTTTTTCCTGATGCCAGAAACCTCTACCTTTCTTAAGTCAACAAGCTAATATCCTATACAAGTGAAAGGGAAAAGGAAAGTAATGTGAACATTTTGTTATTTGTTTTTTTACAGAGATGAGGAGGAAATAGAAGCTAAAGAGCAAATCTACAGGTTATGTTATTGCATGAGTTTTCTAATGCTACTGTAACAAATTATAAACTTGACATCTTAAAACAGCACAAATTTATTTTCTTAAACTTTGGCAGGTCAGAAGTCTCAAATGGCTTTCTCTGAGATAAAATCAACAGCTGCACTGGAACTGATGATAAAGAAATACTCCCCTGGCCTTTTCCAGCTTCGTGAAGGTAATGCCTTGCTCCCCTTGTGGTCTTCAGCCCACTGTTCAAAGCCAGTAATTTTGTGCTGAGTCCTCATCTCTCTGGCCTTCCACTTTGCTGCTTCCCTTTCTACCTTCCTCTTCTACTTTAAGGCATTTATGGTTGGATTTTACACACACTTAACACAGAAATCTCACCCCATCCCAAGATGCTCAATATAATCACTTCTGTAAAAGCCTTTTAGTATTTAAGGGAACTCATCCATAGTTCTGGGGCTTAGAGCACAGGCATTTTCAAATGGTTATTATTTTTTCTTACCACATATTCAGTCCAAAGCATATGAGATTGTGGCTTTCCAATAGAGAAACTGCATTTCAGTGTTTAATATAACCAGGAAGAAGTTCCCAGTGTAGGGACAGACAAAAAACAAGTTCCCAAAGAAGTCCAATGGAGAGACAGAGTTTTATATTTCCAGTCTTGGTTTCTGGGCCCATGCATTTAATTCCTTAAAGAATTTAATATTAATAATTTAAGATATTTCAACTTGCGAGAGTTTAGTGTCATAAATTGGGGGACGTCCTGGACTGCACCTAAGTGGTAGGTTTGAAATTCTGTATTTCTAGAGTTCTGCTGTTTTATTCAAGAATTCTGGAAGAGTTGCATGCTGTCACAGCAATGGATGCCATGGCTGTATGCCCAATGTACACTTTGTACAAGATATAAAAACACTGTTTTAATGTATTGATCTTGTGTTCAAGTATTGAACTCTCTAATTCTTTAAGTGGTACTGCC
The DNA here is from genome assembly GCF_000260255.1 of Octodon degus. Taxonomy (NCBI): domain Eukaryota; kingdom Metazoa; phylum Chordata; class Mammalia; order Rodentia; family Octodontidae; genus Octodon; species Octodon degus. Next base: position 100,437 of record NW_004525016.1, read on the forward strand.
TGAGGTCTCACAGGAAAGAAAAGAAAATATCATTTTTTACCAAGGTAAATTCCTGCTCCTTGTAAGGCAGAAGGAAAACAATACAACCAATTTGTCACAAATAGCTTATCTTTGCAATGGATGGTTTCATAGGTGCCTCTGGCTCATAAGAAGGATGTTCAGCGAGGACCACCTCCACCTCCACCACCATTCAGTAGGTGGAGCTGTAACAAGTGAGAGTGTGTGGCCCTGGAATCAGGTACGGCTCTTGTGACTCTGACTACATAAACACAGTGCACAACACTAGGGTGGCCAATCACAGAAGCTGCATGAGGGGATTTGGCAAACATCTTTTCACTAATTTGATGTTGACTGCTTTCTCTATGGTGAGTGGGTTTTGAAGGAAATACACATTTCCTTTGCAGTACTGTAGGCTCATCTCACCGATACATCTCTACTCCAAACTTTTATCCAGGTTTACAGGCTCTTTCTCTACAGTTGATTAATAAGCCAAAATCTTCACTCTTGTTCATAACAAGTAACTTTCACTACTTTTCTTAAAGTGGATGATCAAAAATTGTCTAAGTATATATTCCTATTGAGAGGAAATACTAGAGCTCACTTTTCCTGATAGCGCTAAGTGGCTCTGTAATGCATTTTTTCTGCTTACTCCAGGGTATTGAGTCACTCTTCTCTGAAATCTTTCCATTTTCATCAGATGATGGCAATGTTTATTTCTCATAAATGTAATAAACATAGCTAAAGTGGAGAATGATATTTAAGTCTTAGTTATCTTCTTGTGTGACTTATAGGGTCTGACTGTTCATCTCTGATCTCAGATGTACCATTTCTACTTTCATAATGCATTGTCCTTTGGCACAAACTAACTTAGGATTTGTTGGATCTGAAAGAATCTCTCACACATCACAGTGTGAGAGAGGATTTGGCTTGCAGTTCATTTATCTCCCATAATAGAGGCCTTTATCTCTTCCAGCACCCAGTGGCACTGGATATTTTACATTTTAATAATATATAATTCCGTGAAACTAATAGCATGAGTTGGTTTCAGCACATTAGAAATATTCATTTTTGCTGTTTATATTAGTTACCCATAAATCCACACAAGAACTATTACATAAAACCCTAGTACGCAGTGTCTGTCAGGTTTTATAACCAAGGAATATGGATTGCTATGTAGCACTTTTTTCTAATCTGATCTCTATGAGGATAAAAAAATCTTCATATCACTCAGTAAATGAGACAGAACTCCATTTTTAAGTATACAATACACTTGGGGTGTGGAGATAGCTCAGTGGTCTAAGTGCCTGACTGGGAAGCACAAGGATCTGGGTTTGATCCCTGGTACTGCATGTCCTGACAGCCCTGGAATCCCTAGCACACCATTCCAGCCCAAGACCGAGCACAGTGATGCACCCCTGTAATCTCAGTGCTGGGAGGCTGAGACAGGAGGATCACTGAGTCTGAGTTGCATAGCAAGACCTTGTATCAAATAAATAAATAATAAATAAATAAATAAATAATTTTTTAAAAAAATATATAATATACTCTAAAATTCAGATACCATTAGATAGTATGTTAGTATGTGTTCATGGTTACATGAGGGATTAGAGAAACAATTTACCTATGATCTTACAGCAAAGCTTCTGCAGAAGACTTGGATCACTAAACACCAATATACACTAATTTGTTGCACCTTTGAATATGTGTTGAGGTAACTAGCTGTGTATTTGCTATTCACAAATATCAAGGACATGAAATTTTTGAGAAAACTGACCTACCTAGTTTCCTATGAAAAATTCAAGTGGGCTAAATACTCATAACTGAAATTGTGACAGAAGGCTGCAAAGTAAATAAAATCTAAGGCTGAGCTGCCAAACTCTACTGGATTTCTTCTATTCTTTTTTTCCAATATAAATGGCTTCTGAACTTCCCTACAGATATCAGTGGAAGCTAAAAATGCTATATCTAATGCTGTAATCATTTGTTTTCCAAGAGAACTGTTATTAAGTTTTCAGTAACCCATCATTCTCCTCCAGATCTGTCTTGGTTTTGAAGAGGACTGACTGACAAATACTGCATTCTCTTCCTTTATATCATTAAAAATGTGTTGGTCAGCTTTTCATCAGAGTGAAAGGAAATACTTGAGATCAAATCAGAGGTAGGAAAGATCTGTTTTGGCTAATGGTTTCTGAGATTGTAGGCCATGGTTTCTCGGCCCTGCTGCCTTTGGTTCTGTGGCAAACCAGTGCAGTAGTACACCAGTGCAGATAGCACTTGGCAGAGAGAACGCTTCCCTTCCGGAGAGTTGGGAATAAGAGTAGGGGTACTGGGGACTCACTATCCACTTCAAAGGCACACCCCCCCCGTGACCCAATTTCCTCCAACTTAGCCCCCCAAAGCATCTATACACACACACCCAGACCCTGGAAGGACACAGGCTGGTGACCATGCCTTTAGTATATTGGCTTTTGGAAAATATTGCAGATCCAAATGGTAACAATAGATGTCACTGATTTATCAGTTCTCTCCTATTAATACTTTTTTATATTGGCTCTCTTAGACAAAGGACTAAGGCAGTATTAGAATCTTTTACTTTGACTGTCTGACTAGAGAAATTAAAAAAACTCTGACTTCACAACTGAATAGAATAAAGTGAGATTTTTATGAACTACCAAGTACCTCCTTTCCTACTTGTCTTGGGCACTTCCTTGTCACTGAGATACAGTATCTGTGTCCATAATTGAAAGGATGTCAATTGTGGATTTTTGCTCATAATTACAGGCAATATTCAGCTGGACTATGCAGAATAGCACAGCAGAGGCACAGAGTGGAGGAAAATTTGCTCACCCCATTGCAGACTGGAAACAGAGAGAGAAAATAGGAGCCCTGGAGAGAGATAGTCTTTCAGCTCACACTCCAGTAAATCCCCTTGACCAGATACCAGCCCATAATACCAAACCAGCTATCATGGCCATAGTCCAATCTCTATCCAAAGCCCATTAGAATATGAGACCTTTGGAGGTACATTATTGGCATGAACTGCAGTATTCTGCCTGCACCCCCCAAAGAATCATGTATATTTCTTCATACAGAATACCATTTCATCCATCTCTAAGAGTTACCAAAGTCTTAACGTTCCAGTCCTGTTGAAAAATCCAAATCTAAAGTCTCCTGAGATTCAAGGAAAATTTTTAGCTCAGAGCCTCTATAAAAATAGTTAATGACTCCCAACATAAATGAATAAATATTCCCATTCCAAAAGGGAGGAATAGGGGGGTAAAACCAATGGCATCAAAGTGAGAACAAACCCATCAGGGCAATGCTAGATCATATAGCTCCATGTACAGCACCCAGAATAAGTTGTCACTGGCAGATGTAATCAGCAAAGGATTTGGTGCACCCCATTCCTACAGAATCACTTGTAGAGCTATTGGCCTCTTTGGGAGTAGCTTTGCTTATTAATGGGACTTTCCTCAGAAATCCATCTCTGTGGCTTCTCCAACTCCCTGAAGACTATATTGCATTTTCAGATTCATTTCCATAGCTTCACACACTGCCCTTTCAGGAGCATATTGCCTGGTCTTCCTCTGAAATTATGGTTAGATCTTCCCTGACCCCACAAACCTTGCCACATTCATACCACCATAACCTTATGCATGATGCCAAGCTCTGTCTTCAGCTTGAGTAGTGGCTGGATTCTCTTAGATAATGACTGTAAAGGTCTCTGAGGGTATGGTTTGCTTGTCATTGACAATGGAACTCCAGAGAAACAATTCCCTGAAACTCTCATCTCTAAGCAAAGTCTGTCATGTTTGTACCTCTTCTCTTGCAAAGGATGGTGTCCTGTGGATTCCTTAGGTGTTCTCAAGGGATCTCTTCTATCATTCTGAAATATTATACCTGAATTTTTAAAATCCTAATCTTTTCAGTATCTGTACATGTCTCAGCCAAAACTTACATACCACAAGCTTTTAGCTTCCAATTTTACAGCAGCTTCCATTCTTGGAGCAGCAAATTTTTTAAATGGAGTTTTTGTTCCTGTTCTCAGTATCAGGCTCACTAGAAAAGAAAATAGTGCTCATGCTATTTCCTGAACAGGGAGCTTTCCTCCACCAGAGCAATCAGTCTCTTGCTCTTCATTTAAGTCTAGCACTGTCTCAGGATATGAGTGCAATCTACATAATTTTCTGCAAGAGAATTATACAAAGTCTTGAGTACAAATGACAATGGAATTCTTGTCTCCAAAGGAAAATTCCTAAGCCTTGATTTTATATTCTGCATATCTTTCAGCATTCTGGTTTAGATCTCTGACCAAATTCTATCACCTTCAGCTTACAATAGGGCTTCTTTAACCAGCATGCCCAAATCATTGCAAGTTCATCCTGCCAATGTATTAAGCTTCTAGGACACCTGATCAGGAAAATCACAGCAACGATGCAACTTCCCTGGTACCAAAATCTATCTTAGTCACTTTTCTCTTTAGTGAAACACAATACCAAGTGCCTGCAACTCAAAGAACAAAAGGTTTATTTGAACTCAGGGTTGCAGTCTGTGATTGACCTGCTTCAGGGAAGAATCAACCTTGCAAAGGGACATTGTGGAGAAGCTACTTACATGATAAGATCCAGGAAACACAGAGAAGGAAGGAGCCAGGAAGGAGATAGTCCTGCCCCAGGCCACCCACCCCTAGCCTGCCTCTTCCAGCTGTGCCCCACCTCCTAACAGCATGTCAGCTCTGTTGTCCCTCTAATGACTTTCCCCCAAACACCACCTATGAGTGCAAGGGGTCCTTGATGAGCATTCTTGGAGTTAAATATCACACTACTACGCAGCCTGTGCTGGAAAAATAGCAAGTTAGTAAGCTTATTGTGGTAGGAAGTGTACAAAGGGGCAGACTGCGCAGAGTCCATTCACATGTTCCCTGTAAGTCCCTACCCTAACACAGAGGATGTGATTCTGCTTTGATTGTCAGATAACAAAATAATCCAAACAACATTCTTCAGAATGTTGCTGTCTCTTTGTCACTGTGTATGATTTATTAAGTAAATAGCTGTATGTTGGAGACCTAGGAGTGAATGTACAGACTTGCAAGAGAATTGTTGGATTCTTCCCTCTGAGGACTTGCATTCTTGCAAGTTGATAGCTTTTCACTCTGAAAGCCAGCTCAGGCTCAAAAAGAACAACAGACTGTGACATTTGGGGGAAATTGCTCTCATTTTCCTAATTATTCATTACTCTTTTGTTTCTTCTGTTTTTCCAGATTAAGAACAACCCTTCCTGATTGCCTATTTTGCCTCTCTGGATACCATTTTAAAAATATACATAGGTCTGTGAGAGTCAAATTCACTATTCTTTCCCATTACCTCCATTTTCTGTGATCCTTAAGTGCTCCCACCACCTCTATGATTTCTGGATTCCCTCATCAGCAGAGCTATTGAGCATCTTGGTCCGTCAAAATACTTCCTGCCATCACTACTGGCTAGGATAGAACAGCTGCCCACTGGAACTCTGTTGTGGTTGCTCCCTCTCAGAAATAAGCTTCTCAAACTTTTTCCCTGACTTCATGTAACCTACTGTCAAGGTTCTCCAGAGAAACAGAGGCAGTAGGAAGTTTATTATAATTGTGCTC
>NW_004525016.1:106165-121678 GCF_000260255.1 Octodon degus
ATATGCTCATGAAGATATAGAGGCTGAGAATCCAAGAATCCTCTTTCTGCTAACTGGAAACTCAGGCAACTCAATGCTGAGTTGAGTTAAATAGTTAAAAGCCTGAGTCAGAAAGCATAGTATATGAATTCCAGTTGAATCAGAAGTTCTGAGAACCAGGAGTGCTGAGGGTGGAGAAGATTCTTGTCTCAGCTTAATGAGGAAGAAAGACAATTCAGCCTTCTATTTATATCTTCACTGATGCCATCCACAGTGGGGAGGGCCATCTGCTTTATTCATCATATAATTCAAATGCTAATTTCTTTCAGAAAAACCTTTATTTATAAAATTAAGTGTGACAAATAGTGTATTCTCTATAACATGCTTATTTCTTAAGTCTTTTTTTAAACACATTTTAGTGTACTACAATTTCTGCATAATTGCAAATATTTTAAATTTAAAGTATAAGATTTGATCATTTTTGACATTTGAATGCACTGGTGAAACAACCACCAGAGTACATGTAACAGGCATTGTTTTTCCAAAGTTTCTTTATTCCCTTATGGAAGTCAAACTCATACCTCTACTGTATCCCATTTCTTGGAGACCACTGAATTGCTTTTTGTTACTTTATGGTTGATACCCAATGTCTTTCTAAATTTTAAAAATAATGGACTCATTTACCCAAAAACAACAACAACAACAACATAGGGTTAAAGGAAATACTATACATCCTAATTATAATGGAAATTGTCAAATTAAGTATTTGTGAAAATTAATAGAAATACACATCTAAAGAGAGTTACTCTTTACCAGATAATTGTAGCTCGAAAGTCTGATTCATTGCAGGATTAAATATTCACTGACTTTGACATCTTTGTAATTTATCTGAAGTTCATAGTGTTCCAAAGTAGTGGATTTGAAGAACCAACCCAGATATCAAAGCCAAGTGATATTAAAACTTGGCTTTTAATAATTGTTTTGTTCATTTCCTTGAGACAGGATCTCACTATATAATTTAGGTAGGTCTTGAATTTACTGTGTAGCATAGGCTGGCTTTGAACTCCTTAGCAGCCTCTTACCTGAGCCTCCCACTTGCTGGAATTAGAGACATGTGCCATCATACCTGACTGGACTTTAAACAACTTAATTAAAATGTAAATGTATTCTAATATAATAAAATAAGTTCTTTAATATGCTAGTTTTCAAAATTCATTTATGTAGGATTTTGACATTTCCACCTTTCTGACAGGTCATTGCAACACTGATTTTATTTGGAACTCAAATAGAAGAGAGTCAGTCTTCACCATCAACACTCCACCAGTGGCTGTCCTTGACTCTTCTTGCTCAGCTCTCCCCTCAACAAAGCTATACACAACCAATATTAGGTCCAGTTTACTTTACAAAGTCTGGTCAACATTTAAGGCAAGGTAAGAAGTTAAATTTGAATGATCATGACACAATCTTAATTTATATAAGAAACTAAAATATTTAGTCATAAAATACTGACAATTCATTATATTCCACTGATTATTGATTTAATGTATCTAATGGACTTTTTGAAAAAAATCCAAATCCATATATTTGCATACTGTACAAGTAATTAGTTTAGAAAATTTAAAAATTAATTTAGTTCTCTAACGGAAACCATTGCTCTTGACACTGATGTACAATGATCTTGACAGTGAGAACAAATACCACCTGTCATATTTAAGGAGAGATAAAATGTAATTTGTAGGTGTAAGATCAATGCCTTGCAAGGGTTTTAACCTATTATATGTTCACCTTACAGAAAATAAATATATCCTAATAGAATTAGGAAATATTTGACAGAAAGAAGCCAAACACTTTTTAAAAACATCATAAAATTTAACCTGATAAGGAAAATTAATTAGAGGCTCAGTAGGATGGTGTGAACCTCTAATCTTAGCACTTGGGAAGCTGAGGCAGGAGGACCTCCACACCAACTTCTACTACTTAATCAGTTCAAAGCCACCCTGACCACATAGTGAAACACTGTCTTGAGAAAAAAAAAATGTAAAATTAAGACTATGAACGCACCATGTTATGGAATATTGATCAAACTAAACTAAACCTAATTCCATAGAAAATAGATATTTTATTTACATATTTATAGAGAAAAAAGGTGAATAGATTAATTTTTGAATTCATGTGAAAGAGCAGAAATGTGGGTTTCTTCTCAGTTTCTGAGTGATGAAATTGATGTGACACGTCAGCTGCTTATTTGCCCTAGTGTCTTAAAGGATATTGACATCAGATTACACATTTCTATATATTTAAAGCAATTTTGTTTCAGTAAAAGTAATAGTGTTTCCATATTGATAAACCATGGTTTTCAAAATGAGTTTGGACATAAATTTTTAAAGCCATTTTATCTTCCATTCCTATACAGCCAATGGAATTGTGAAGTGAACATCTGACTTTTAAATGTTTGTAAAACTTGGCTTTACATGTACATAAAGAATTAAATGAAAACATGAATGGGGCTGGGGAGATAGATTGGCGGTCTAACCACCTGCCTAGCAAGCGCAAGGACCGAGGTTCAATCCAACTGCCTCTAGTCAGCTAGGATGGGATAAAACAGTTCAATAAACATGATTTTAGAATACATTTTCAAGCATTAGATATGGCATCAACTTGTGTATGTAAACGAAACAAGACAAAAAAAGTATGCCCCATCAGCAAAATCATTAGCATGTCAGAGATTTCCATCAGTAAATATTGAAAGATTTAGGGGAAATTTTTATGTAACTCTTAGTCAATATAGAGACAATATACTCATCCAGATAGCCTAATAAAACTATTACTATAGCTTGTTACACAAATAAAAGTATAAATATATGTATCTGAGGAAATGTTGCAAAATCCTCAGAAAGATTATTAAACAGTGATATATGCAAATGGTTTTGAGTTGAGTTTTACCTGAGAAATGAAAGCTAGGTAGGTATTAGTCAATGTACCTCAGCATGTTTAAGAACATAGTAAATAAAAGAAAACCCCTGATCATTCCAATGAATGCAAAAAACTTCATTAAATCCATGTTAAATTTCATCTTCAATTTAAAAGGTTATTTGCCTTAGTGATAAACAATAAACTAGAAATGCTAGAATAAAGCAAAGACTAGGTTTACTGTAGCTATCATTACAAAATGAATTTTTATCTGGAATATGTCTCTTTCCACTTGGCAGGCTAATTTTGGAGAAGAAATCCACTGTATTACCACCATATTTAATAGTGACATAATCAGGAGCCACTTTAACAAAGAGTCTATTGAATATCATTGAGATAATTCTGGCATTGTAAATCACAGAATGACCACACGTCAAGGTTTCTGGGGCCACCCTACCATTGTGACTGAGTGCAAGGTTTCCGCAAGGGACTTACATGGAGATGGAGAAGCCTGGTTGCAAACTACCTGACAAATTTAAGCAGTGGGCAGCTCAGGCTATGAAGACAAAGTTTGCATGTCTCCTCTGTGAGATCAAGCCAGTCATGGGTATTTCTGAAAGGGTTGTATCTCAAAGAGTTGGCATTGTGTCCAGCGGACTCCTTAGCCATTTTCACTGTATACTTCTATGATAGAACTTAACTGTTAATTTGCTTCCTAGACCTGCCAATGTGACCAAGAAGATGCCTTGTCTTAAATTTTTGCCACATTCTAGGACATGTGCAGAGAGAGATCTCTGAAGTAACAGGATACCTCAGAAACCCATAAGATGAAAGGCAGGCAGGGATAGTAGTGGTTGAATGCCTGCACAAAAGCACCAATGCTGAGATGGGCTGGGGTGACTGATGATAGTCCTGAAGCTGAGGTCACACCTTTGATTAATACTGACAAGTGGAAAAGTCATGACAGGACTCAAATTTTAGGCCATGAAAAATTAGTGTGGAAACATAAGACTCATCTCCTGAGCCCGAAGGATTCCAGTACAGTATACCCTGGAAAGACACTACTCACACAAATACGTGGAAGAATTCTTTGCACCTATTTCCTTTTTTGATTCCTTTTGCCTTGTTTTGTTTTATTCCTTTTTGATTCTTTTTTTCTTTATTACTTTTAGCTAATTCTACTTACTTTCTTTATTGTTTAATTACTTTGTAATGTCACTTTTAATTCCCTTTCATTTCTTTTTCAAATTTTATTTCTTTTGTTATTCTTTTCCTACTCCTTTATTTTATTATTATTGCCATAAAGACAATAAAGACTAATAATACTTTTTATCAATTTTAAGCACTCATATTATGCTATTATTGTAGATTATTTTCTATTGGTAATTATTATAGTTGATCCTGTTATTACATCTCTATTGTATGTCAATATTTGGTTTCTGTTTGCATCTACATTATTACTGTTGATTTTTTCTGTTTTTATTTTTTATTTTTTATGAAAGTATTTTCTGTTATTAAGGAAAAAAGTACAATTGTAGCTTTTAATTGGTTCCTATGGTACACCATTATCCAGTTTGTCTCAGACCCTTTTATTATTGCTGAGTTTTTAAAATTATTAATGGTAGTATAGTTTCTGTCTTAAATTGGCTTCTAAGTATGGCAATACATTTCTGTTTATGTCATCAAATTACTGTGTGGCCCATTTTTTCCTCTCTGAGTGGTGCTGGAATCAAACTTATAGAAAAAGTTTGGATACTGAGATTTTCTAATATTATGTTGAGGATGCTAAAGAGAGTAAATAACAAAACATAACTAAAATAAGGACATATCCCAGGAAGACAGCCTAATTAAAGTGATCTTCACAGAAATGCCCATTCTTTTCTACTGTAACAACTACAACAAAAAGCAATAGAAACATGAAAAAACATGGTACATGATGTATGCAAAATCTATTAACTCCCCAAAAGTAGATCTCATAGTCACTGACCTAGGCAAAGGTACAGACAAGAAATGAAAAAGTCAAATTATCTGAAGAAATGAAAGAAGAAACAAATTGGTCAATTATTTCAGTGTGTCATGAGATTAAAGATTTTATTAAAAAAAGATACCATTATTTATTTGACCAGAAAATTTTAAGGACACACAAACAATAAACTGATTAAATAATATAACACAGGGCACAAACAACCCTTTTGGTAAATAATTAAAAATCAATTAGAAATCCAGGATATGAAAATCCAATTGAAAGTGTGGGTGGCAGGTATGCTAATGAATTACAAGAAGACCTATGGAAGATGGAGCCAGTAAATGCTAGATTACTCATAAAGAAGAAGGTGAACAAGAGGGAGGAGAAGATGAAAGAGGAGGAAAACCTAAGAAATGACAAAGTTCAAAGAGCCAAATGACAATGGAACCTCAACACTCCAAAATATTTGGGACAGAATTAAAGCATCTGTATGAAGAATATTTATTAAGAAAATAGTGATCACAAATAACAAAATGATGAACCTCAAGTGGTAGAAAAAGAAGAACAATACAAATCTATACATAGTAGAAGGAAAAATATCACAATGATAATAGCTTGTGATAGTTGATACATTGTGTCAGCTTGGCTGAATTGAGAGTTCCAGGTGTGGAGGGACTCCTGCCTTGCAAACCTGCAGTGATTGGTTCCACCTTAGAGTGCAATTGGGCATGCCCTGGGGGGCAATTGGTTCCACCCTAGGGCCATGGGTTGCCCCAGAGTGACTCAGCAAGAAAAGTGTATATAAAGAAGTTGAGGAAGGCTTGCTGGCTGCCCTGCCCTGCTTCTTTGGAGAAGTCTCAGTCTTCGGAGGAGCTTGATCTTCGCAGCCATGCCACTTTGAAGGAGCTATGATCTCACCATGGATAGACAGTCTTCACTGTCAGCGTAAAAGGAAGAGCGCTTGATAGATGCCACAGCTGCTACTCTTCTTCTTCTCTTTATTGTTTTCTGCCTGCTTGAACTGCTGTTTGCTTTGGAGTCAGTGAAGTATGACCTGAAACCTCCATAAACTGTGAGCTAAATAAACATTTCCTTCCTTCATTTTGAGTTTTGGGTATTTATCTCAGCAATGACTACAAAGTAACTAAGACAACAGCCTAAGTTAGTAAACCTGCAACAAAAATATATAAATGATCAATTTATCAAATTCTTTAATTTTCAAAAATATGAACAATTGTTAAACATCTAGGCAAATTTATCAAAAAAGTGAAAGAAAAGCCCATATTCAATTAGAAGTGAAATAGACAAATTAATAAAATAACACCATAATCCACTGGATTTTAAGAAATTCAGTAACTTGTATTGAAACAAATTGGATAACCCTGAAGATGCCATGATGGTAGCTTCAAATGAGTTAACAAAATTGAACCAATGATTATAAAAATCCTGTCCTCATTACTTTCCTATAGCTAAGACATAACACCCAACAGCCACAATTTAAAGGAAGTGAGGTTTATGTAGGGTCATAATTTGCAGATATTTTAGTCCCTCTTTGGCCTGCTCCAAGGCAGCACAGCATGGCAGAGGACAAAGAGCTCATGGAATGGCAGCAGGATGCAGAGAATGATCAGAGGTCAAGGAAGGAAGATAGATCCACACTGCCAGTGACCCATCTCCTCCAGCTAAGTGTCACCTGCTGACATCACACTTAGGTGTAAGGTCATCAGTGCACTAATCCGCAGAGGAGTATCACCTGTGAACACTTCAGTCATGCCCTCCTCCCCGCAAAGCTTCACCTAAGAGCACATGTAGCATTGGAGGGATGCAGAGCTATAATCTACAGCAAATCCTATCAAATAATGGGCAATGAAATAGAGACAGTGCTAAAAGCCTGAGAACAAAAATGCCAGGACCTGATAGATTCACCACAGATTTTTTTTTTTTACCAGCCCATTACAGAAAATTCTAATGCTAATATCTCAAAACTTTCCATGAAATTCAGTTTGCATGGGGGGCAGGAATCTGTGAAACTCATTCTTAGAAGTGGATATTACCTTGCTATTCAAACTGAAAGGACTTAAAGAAAGAAAACTGTGGTGTATCTCCATAATGAATATAGATGGAAACATCCTCAAAAAGATCTTTGAAACAGAGTGCAACACATTGTAAGAAAGAGCATACATCATGAACAATTTGGCTAGAAGATGCAATCCCAGTTTCACACTGCACTCAAAAATTCTCTCTAAATTGAGCAAAGACACAAAAATAAAAGTGCAATCTAAGATAATTTTAGGAGAAAACATAAAAATAAATCTCTGAAAATTGAAGCAAACAAGTTTTAGATACAAAAGACTTAACCCATAAAAAAGTGATGAATTAAACTTCATAAAATTGAAAAAAATGCCTTACCTGAAAGATATCACAAAGAAACATAAAGACCAGTTAAATGATTATAAAACAATATACAGAGTGTTAGTCTTGGGGCTGATGAGATAGCTCAGCAGACTAAAGCACCTGCTTAGACAAACTTAGGCAATCACAGGGACAGGGGTTCAATCCTGGGCAGCACATGCCACACAAGCCTCACCCTCAAAGCAGGCTGAGCTGGCCATAGTCCAGGCATAGTGGTGTGTGCCTATAATCCAAGCACTGGGAGGTTGAAAGCGGGTGTCTAAGCTGCATAGTGAGACCCTGTAACAACCAAATACATATAAAAAAAAGTTAATCTCAGACTAAGGACATTTGTCTATAAAACATAAAAAACTACTGCAGGTCATTAAAAATAACCCAGTAAACATTGGGCAGCTGATCTAAATGGACACTTTATGAAATCAGGTAAATAAATAGTCCTGAAGAAGAAAATATGTTGAACATCATTTGATATCGGGAAAATGAAATTAAACTCCCCTGCAATCCTCATTTCATGTATACTAAAATGACTAACTTGAAAAGATATTGGTAACAACATGGAGCAATTTCATCTGTCCTATACTGCTATCAGGGCAGTGGTCAAATAGCACAGCTACTTTGGAGACCAATTTGGAAGTTTACTATAAAATTAAACAAGTTCTTACAAGACAGCTCAGATATTTCACTGTCAGTTACTTGCTTAAAAGACTTATAAATACATTTACACCAAAGGTCTTGTCCTTAAAGAAATACTGTAGATTCAGCACAGTTTAGGCTAAATGTAGGATCCATTCCAATTTCATCAACAGATGAATACAGAAGCAATGTGTGGGAGGTTGTTACACAGGAATAGTGCTCAACAATACGAACACATTGTGCATACATACAGTGTATTGTTCAGTGCTTAGTCTGCTGAGCTATACCACCAGCCCTTATTGTTTATCTTACTAATTTTAAATTATTGTTGCAGTGTATTCCTACATGTTAAATCCTAAATTAGCCCATAGCCATTATCTTCCCCACTTTATTGAAATGCAAATGGTTTAGCCCTGTATTTTTCTCTTATAATTTTTTTCTCTTTTTGAGAAACCTGGCTTTCAGTCTTTTTCCTTGGTCCTAGTGACAAATTTTGTTCCAAGAAAAAAAAGAAAAGAAAAGAATGCAAAGGAGAGAGACAGGAAGAGACAGAGAGAGAGTGAGAGACAGAGAAAGACAGAGAGAAAGAGAGACAGAGACAGAGACCCAGAGACAGAGACAGAGAGAATATCATATACTGGGAAGCAGGTTTTAGTGGTGAGGAGAGACTGAACGATCTTTTCCCTGTCAACTGAGCAGAACATGCAAGACAATCAGCTGCGCTGAGGGAAACAATGAAAAAGAAACCTCCCCACATGTCCCACTAATTAAAGCTTTGGCTGATTTCTAATGCAGGAGAGACCAGCATGGCACAGCTTTTCACTGAACTTCGGTTTTATTCTGGTTGATAGATCACTTTGTCTTGAGTTCTCCTTGATATCACAGGTTTTAGTTATAATACGGGTATTTAGGTTCTGTTTTAGTTTGTAAAGGTTTAGGAATGTTTTAGTTTTAATTAAAAAATGTACTTTTCAATATGATTCAGAGAAGTAGATTAACTTTATTCATTGCATAAAGGTCCCTTTTGTCTTCTTTGAACCATTCAGGTTTTTACTGGTTGTACTACATGGATACAGTACAGTTTCGGAGCAGAAGTTCCTCGTATGTACACAATGACAAATAGCTGATTATATAACAAGTAATGTTTTGAAATAGTAATCAGTGAACATTTCACTCCTATATCTCATCAAATTGATGTACTGAATTCTATCGTATTATTCATTATTCTTTGAAGAAAATTAGCATTTTGATAAGGGATGCTAAAAGCAATGAACAAGGGCAATATTCAGCATTAATTTGTGTGTATTTTACTTCTCCTATGGATCTTCAGCACAGCAACGGAATGCCTAAGTGAATCTGGGTTAGATAACATGATGCATGTAGCAGAAAAATACAAATCCTCCTTCAGGCTTTCTGGAATATAGATCTGCATCCTGTGAGCTGAAAGCATAAGGACTAGTAAAGTTTAACATTTTTATTTTAAAGTAATGCAAAAATATATTAATGAAGAAAATATAAAAATACTCTTTGTACCTGTATGAAAAAAATGAAACTACATTTTGTAACAAATTAATCAGGAAAAGAAAGAGTTCAGTCTTTTACAAAACGAGCTTATGTGCACCACTAAGTCAAACATCAAGCTTGTGATGAGTCAGCTCAATATACAAAAGAAGCAAAAAGCAACTGTGAAGGCAATGTTGACAGAGTCAGTGTCTTCTATTCATTCAGTATTTGCAGCCAAAGTTCTCAAAGCTTAGGAAAATAAATTCAGAATTCTTTGACACTCAGAGCCGGTATAGGATAAGAATATCTATTCCACTCAAGATGGCTGTTTGACTGAGATGAGACCACAATTAAAACTGTTCTAATTAAAACAGGAATTATGAAAAACAGTTATGTATTCAAATAGGTGCATAAGCTTTAAAAAGACAAATAAAATGTCTACAGAAATAGAACTTCAGAAAAGTTAAAATATTGTGCAGTTACAACATGAGTTAGTGTGAAGAAAATCTGTAAGGAATGTATGAAGAATCAACATTCAGAGAGAAAATATGGTAAAGCAAGCTGCATATTGAGAAAAAAAGTAAGACTTAAGCACTGAAGTGTTTCTGTTCTAGTTTTGATGCCATCCCAAATATATTTAATGTTGCAGCATGTTCTGTTGAATAAATAGCACACGAGTAAAGAGAGAAGTATTGGAAAATGTTATGGGAGAAAATCTTTTTCATAATCCTTATCATCTTGAAAAAGAATGAAAAGAATCTGGAGTGTTAAAAACATCAGACTGGAGTGTCAAATTGGTGTAAATTTTTCTCTAAAGCTGGATTTCACTTGCAGCCAATCACAGAAAATTAAAAGTAGAAATGCTTTGAGGAAACTGTAATCCACAAGTTTCAAGTATCAATATTTAAGGCCTGACAAATAGGTAAGATTGAAGGAAGATATTCAAGGAAAAGATATCAAAGAACTCTGCTTACTTGCCTGAATCTTAGACTGACACCAACCCTTCATAGAAAAACACTAACAAACTGGCCAGAACATGGCATTTGCAGCCGTATTAGCAAGAAGTTTCAGAATTTGGCATAGTCTCAAATTGTTAAAACCATATACAGTATTTGATTAAAATATGATGGCCAGGTACAATGGTCATGCTTGTAATCCCAGACACCGAAGAAGCTAAGACAGAGGATGGTAAATCTGAAGCCAATTTGGGCAACTTTGGGAAACCCTGCCCCAAATAAAAGTTAGAAAGATAAGAGGATATAGCTGCAAGGTCCTTTGTTCAATCCCTACCATCAGGACTATGAAAAGATTAGATTTGTTGTTCTTATCTAACATAATGTTCTTTAGCCACATATTGAATTATTAATATAAATTATCTACAAATGGTAGTGTAACTTACCTTATATTTAGTTTGCTTATTTGTATTCTTTAAAAACATTACATAATGAAAATGTAAGTTGAATTTCAGTTGAAATGTTTTACTTTGTTTTAACTTACCATAGTTGAGAACCACTGGTTCTCAGTCTAAAATATTAAGAATATGTTTTAAAAGTGTTAAAGAATTGAAATTAATGTACTACTCTTAACTCTAGACACAATTCTCAAATACTACATGTAATTGCTTCTTCCACCTCATTGAGTCTCTTAGTTTATAAAAGTTATTTATTTGTAGTTCTCTCTTTTTATAATTGAAAAGTAGAAAATTATGAAAGACAAATTGGAATTCTATTGGGGGATAAACTTTCAGCATATTTTCTCCTCATTGAGAAAATATTATTGGTATTAATAATTAATATAATAATACCATTATTATGTCTACCAAGCTTGATAAAAGATGAAGAAAATAATACTTATTTGGAAAATGTCACTGAACTCAGCACTTAACCAGATACATAATCTGGATTACCATTTCATGTGATTGAAATTCAGTGAATTTAATGTTTCTTTTAACACTTGATTAAGATGATGAATAATATCATTTCCAAAAATGTAGTGGTCTAGATTTTAATTATCATTTCATTATAAAATGGAAGAGTGGATATTGAAAATATATATACATATATTGTATGTACACATTTAATATACATGAAATATAGATATTATTTATACACATATGAAATATATATGAAATAGACATTCAGTTGCTCATAGTTCTATATCCATGATGCTAACTTTGATATTTTAGTGAGCCAATATCTTATTTCTAAATATAGAAATACATATGCAAATATAAATGAATACGCTCATAGTATATAAAATATTTTGTTATGAAATTATTTCATATACAATAAATATATAATACATTGTCTCCTCTTATCAATATCATCAAATAACACCAAGTATGTGATAGTTAAATAGACATAATAAAATACATTATCTACTAAATAGATTATTATTTACCAGATATCCAGTAAACTTCTGTTATAGGTAAGTGACATGATATTTAAAATTTGGAAAGAAATACTAGCTCTCTTGAAGAATGACCCAAGATAGAATACAAAGCTTTGCTGTTTAAATTGCATTGCTAATAGAGAAAAATATAGAAGCAAAGATGGAAATGCTCACTAGAGTGAGGTATTGAAAAATCTTATGGATTTTTCACTCTAATTGATAAAAGATGAGGAAAATAATACTGAGTTGGAAAAAAAATCCATAAGATTTTTCAATAAGTGAGGAAAAACTGACTTGCATACACAAATTTGTGCAACCACATAATGATCATTATTTTAACTAAAAATGAAGACCATTGCATCTGAACTCTAACACAAGCATCAGAAACGGATTCTGTGTGTCTTTACTCAGGAAATAAAGTGGGCAAGAAATCCTGTCCTGTAACAGGCCTCCAGCTCACTCTGTTCTTGCCAGGATGCGGTCAGGTCAGATAAAAGATGAAATACTCTTAACAGAATCCTGGCTGTCAAAAATGGTTTGACCTTTATATTATTAGCTGCCGAGCAGTGAGCCAAGCATTTTTGATACATTATCTACGTATTTTTTTCAAAATAGCTACAAAGTGAGACTAATCTCCCTTTACACTGAACAGACTCAGAGGGGTAAATACCTTTTCAGAAATCATTCAGCTCCTCAGGGCTAGAGTCAGGATTACCGCCATTGTCTGTCTGACTCCAATTTCCAGGCTTTATATATTAAGCCAAGATATTTTTTCATAGTTACCAATAACTTATTCTTGTTATATGTGTAGTGTTTCTATAAGTTTTAAAATCATAAAGAAGCAATAACATAGTAAAATATAGCATTAAATGTGCTGTCCTTCATAAAGTGATGATTTGTCATGCATGTATTCCCAGGTGACTTTAAATATTCACACGTAACTGTAGGAGAACGTAGGAATAGAAATGACATTCTGTCCTCTGAATCAGTTAACATTTTGGAAGGCATATAATATTATGGGAAATCAATTGTGGGAGTTAGTGATCAAGAGGAGTGCAAACAGGAGGACCTGAAGGAAAGAAGCTAGGAGAATAGGGCCGGGGAGATAGCTCAGTAGAATAAGTGCTTGATTGGTAAGCACAGAGTCCTAAATTCAATCCCCAGTACTGAAAAAAAAAGCTCGGCGTTTGATGCTAACAACTGGGTCTGGTAACAAGGTGCCACAAGATCAACAGCAACTGAGCAGGTAATGATTAGAAAACAAAAAATATAGGGACTGTTCAGTGTAGAATATAAGACAAAAATGTCTCTTAGCTGAGTTTCATCTTATAACAAGTAAAGAAGAAAATTTTATTTCTACATTCTATCAAACATTAACAGCAAGACTAACAAATCAAACTTTGGAGCCCAGCATCTTACTGGTTGTATAATATAGTTAAAATTACTTAAATACTTTTGCCTCCATTCAAAATATGCATACATAAAATAAAAATATTATTTTCTTCCTTAGTGTTTTTTATCATTTAGTTGGAAAAAAAAATGTCAGTTGAGAAATATGGTGCTTAACTGTTCTTTGTGACTTAGGGAAACAGGCCCTTTATTGTTTGTGCTTCTTAATGTACTGAAGTCTCCCTAGAGTTTCTTTTAGCATTTAATAAACATCTGGAAACACACAGTGAATTCTTTTATTTTTCTTTTGCATTCTTATCCCTGGTCACAAAGTTAAGCTCTTAGGTGAACTTAAATTTAATCAAGCAAGCTACTTAAATCTGTTTTACAAAGCTTTCTTTGAAAATCTCATGATTTCTTTTTGAGCCTTTTGAGCTTTATTAGTATGTAGTGCATCAGGACCATGACAGTCACAATCGAGTCTTTATTCTTTTATAGTGACAAAGTAAGCAAGAAACCTCAAAGAAAGCCAACAGTGTTTCCTTCTTCATGGAATAGCAACCAGATTGTGCCAGCTGATGCGTGGATGCAACGCAGAGGTTCCAGATGTGTCACCCTTAAAACATGGCCTTTGGTATGTTATTTTGAAAAAAAGAGCTGAAAGAGTAGCAGATGCTAGAAGAGACTTTAGTCTGATAATCCTTATCTGCTTAAAGTCTAGACCAAGGTAAATGAAATACTGTAATTGTGATATAGCCTTCAAGTTTTCATTACCCGATTGATACTGCAGGAAGAACCACTGAAGTCTGCCAGCACACTGGGACAGGCTCTTGTCCTACATCACCAGCCTCTACTTGGGTTGTCAAGAATGTTTCAAGAAGAATCACTTACAGCGTAATCCATTGTGTGTTGTGTGGGCCCAATAGAATGTGTCCCTGGGCTTTGTTTCCTCAAATCCACTGAATTTTTCAAAAATAATTTACTCTTCCCCTCTAATTTATCAACACTAATGATTCTTCCTCTCTCCTCTGAATAAGGTTACATAAAATCTTCCAAATCATGTTCAGCAATGGATAATTACATTTGGTGTTTGGCCCTGTGCACGTGTTACCAATCATTTGAAGTTCTTTTGTTGGATTGAGACGGAAATAATGAATCTGCACAGTGAGCTCTAACAGCTCCAGGATTAAGAGCCAGTGATTTCTTTGTGTCTTCATTCTCAGCCCTTACTGTTGCTGCTCTAGGGTGTTATTTGAAGCACTTGGTGGCTTTCAGTCACCTTTCCAGCTTTTCAGCAGCTGAGTGTCATTGCCCCTTTGTCAGGAGTGTGCAGCTACTCCACCAACTCTTGCTGCTTCTGTTGGTCTCAGTCAAATGCTGCTGGTCTGTGCCAGTCAGTGCCACTGGTTGCTGCCAATTGATACTAGTCTCCACCAGTCAAATCATCTGGTTTATTCCAGCTGATGCTGCCGATTGTCAGTTAATACTGACAATTTCTGCCAGTCTTTTGCCAGTCTACAGAACTTTTCAGGGATACTACCCGCTTTTGTATATAGCTTTTTTTCAAACAAATCACTCTGCCTCTACACCCTGGGATAGGGGTTTTGCATAGATTTACAGGAATTCCAAGCCCACAACAATTAAAAAATAAATTGTTCATAGATTTACAAGCCTGAAATGCTAGGCTTGATTTGGGGCTGTACTGTGGCACTTTGGAGGTCTGTACTAGAGGGAGTTATCCTAGATTAACCTGAAGAATACAAGGGAACACTGCTTATATAAAAGAAAAGAAAGTGCATGATCTTCTGGGATCAATCCAATTTTCAATATTTGACTGGGTGAGATTATAAAGAAGAGCAGTCAGCTGAGACTGTTCCAGGTTTCAAATCTGCTGCTGCTAAGGCATCTTGTGATCACAGAGTGCAGGCCAGATTCCAGGACTGGTCCAAATTCAAGGCTGCTGATTCGTCCCACTTCAAGCTTGCTGTAGTCAAGGCAGCCATCCATCTCCTGAAGCAGATAGAGGTATGTAGGACAGCTGCAACTGTAGCTGTCAGAGCCACCTCTTATCTCTGTCACGGCAAAAAGCAAAGAGAAGCCTCACAGGACAAAGAAAAGCCTTGAATTTCACCCCTCCCCAGGAAAGGTGAAAGGAACCCTCTTTGCTAATGGGCCTAAGGTAGTATTCTGGCATTTCATGATGCTGAAGAACCTGAATAAAGAGAGGGGGAAGGGTTAAGAGTGGTAAAACGAAGTCTTTCTTGTGATATTGTGAAGCTTACAATAGGGCACGGTTTTCCAAAATACGGTTTAGTTAAAAGCTTGCATTT
>NW_004525016.1:121833-132811 GCF_000260255.1 Octodon degus
AATTTTATAAAATAAAATGTGTCAACATTTGGGAGGTCTGTATAACTCAGTGAAGCAATATTTTCCACATGTTCAAAGCAAGATATTTCAAAGTCATACATGCTGAAAGGGTCATTCAGAGTGCAAAAAGAATTAATATATTACAGTGCTTTGAATAATATTAAATAAAAGGCAAAAGACAAGTTGGGAAAATTATTTTGACATATTAATAGTGTCAGAAGTAAAGAAAAAGCACTTACATTAATAAATGTAACAGACTATAAACCATTTCTGCTTGTTGGAGTACAAAAATGAAATAAAATAATTTTGCTTTTTAAAAATCATCACAGAAAAAAAAAAAGAGTGATAAAACGATAAGTTGGAGTGCCAAAGAGTACCACTGCCCAGAGCAAGGAAGCCTTAGAATGGAGGTGCCTGGGCTAGAAATACAAGTATCCTTATGACATGCCAGCCTCTCTGTAGTCTGACTCAAACCTTCTACACATACCACAATGAATTTAACATACAGGAAATTTTGTTTGTGAAGGGCAGTCCCTTCCACAACTCCCTAGTCTTAACAAGCAAAGTCATGAAATGTCTGTGGAGAGGACTGAAAGATATCATAGAGAATTTTCGCCTAAGGCCTGGATTCCCCACCATTTAATATTCTTTTTCTGACAGGCTATCTTCTATTGCTTTTGATTTACCTAGGTATAATGTTTACATAAAAAAACAGGGAAAATTTAACATCAATGGTATATTTTTGAATCAAAACTGACCACTCTCTAAAACAAACAAAAGTCTTGTTCTTTTCTTCCACATAAAAATACATTTGAGCAAGAAGCCGTGGATTTGTGTTTGAAAAACTGCAATTGTACCTCAGTCATTTTCATTCCAGTATCTGTGTAATGTGTGATAAAGAAGGAAAGATTTTGTTACCTTATAGGTGTGTGTGGAATTGTCTATTCATAAACATGAGTTCTAATTAATGGTTAGCGCTGCATTTTGAATACTTGCTATATGCCAGGCGCTACCTAGATGTTTTTTTGTTTTTGCTTTTTTATGCAGACTACTGTTTAAGAAAGAAGCAGAAAAAAGATACATTATTTCCTCTCCTGTCTCACTTATCTTCAAACCTTTATTTTTTATTATTGTTATTAAAAGTCTGTGAGCTTTTTCTTTTTTTCTCTTAGAAATTGAAATGAGAACCCTTCAGGTGGAGAAGGCAGTTGTGATTGGCTTCTCATCCTTCCCAATTTTGTTTTACTTTGTCTCTATTCCTCTGCAGTCATCTCTTTTATTTGTAGCTCCAGGACATGGATACAGAGAATTGTATGGTATATGAGTAACACATATTCTGGAGCTATCATGTTAAAGCTGACAATGAGAGATAAAAGATAATTTTATGTGGACAAACATAAGCAAACAATACAGACTGACTGCTTTCTAGGATGGATAAAATACATATGGCAAAATTTTGAGTATTTTGATAAGATGCTTTAAATTGAATTTTAGTTGTATCTCTGCTCTTTTTTTTCTGACCAAAATGGTCCTCTTTGGTAGGATTTATACAAGTTTAAAAGAAAAAAAGTCAAGGATTTGGGACATTAACTTTCAGAGGAATTTCTCAGGTTTTGAATTTACCTTCAGATTCTTGTCTGTGTAGAGAATACAAAACTGTGACACTCAACTCCAGTTTGGGCCAATATTCTCTCCAGAAATGGGGAAATCTGAATAATCGTCTTTCTCCACAATGTTCTCTGAAAAGTTTTGGGGAAATGAAGAATACTGCGGTATCATAGATGGCCTCACTGATGGGGCCTTACAAAAATATCATTAATACGAATGAAAAATTTTCCCTTGTAATAGAAACCATGCTGTTATTATGTTTCGTAAGGTGATTTTTTTTTTTTTTCTGTCTCAAAAGGAAGCTGACCCAAACATCAATCTGGTTGTTAAAACTAGTCCCTAGAAATTCTGTGATGAGTAAAAGGAACTTAATAAGTCTATTCCTAACTAGTTGTATTTAATGAGAAAATCTTATTTCTCAAATATTTTGAGTTTTAGAGCTGATTTAATTGACACTTTCAAGGGCAGTAGATGTGATAACTTACAGACACTCTAGAAGAGTCCTTACTCAACATACTGATGTATCAAGAAGCAAGGCTTCTTGGGATCCAGAACCATCTTCACCTAATTACACATGCAGGGAAATTTACAGATGGCCCCTCTGAATGTAAAGTGCACTGACTTTTTTCCAAGCTAGGTATAAATGTCTGAATTAGCAAATTATCTTAGAGTATAGAAGCAAGCATTTGTCTCTATTTCTGGGAACTGAGAGTAGTTAGCCAGGTGTTTCTCGTTCCAAGTCTATCAAAAGTTTGCAGTTGGGACATTGGCCAGAACTACTATCATCTAAAAATTTCACTAGAGTTGGAAGATTTGCTTCCAAGATATGTCACTCACATGGATGTTGGCATAAAGCCTCAATTTCTCTCATCTATTGGCAGGAAGAATTGGATCCAAGAGATGGAAACTGAAACCAGAGTATATTTTATGACTTAGTGTCAAGGTTACACTCAATCACTTCTGTAGTGTCCTATTGATTAAGTGGGTCATTCCTGCTGAATGTGAAAATAGACAATATAAATGGATAAAAATCAGGAGAGAGGAATCACTGGAAGTCATGTTTGAGCATGACTACCACAGATTACCTACAGACCCCCAAAGATGATTTGTAATTTCCCCAGTATGCAAATCATTAACCTCCTCAGCCTGCTGATTACAAAGTTCCCTCTAATTTGAACGTCAGATGAAAATTCAAAATCTCTTTAAATAAACCAGATCCACAGGCCAAAGCAACTTTTTTAGTAGACTTTTCCAAGAGCAGCTACTAAGCATATTCTCTTTCAGCCTGAAAAATCTATAAACTTAACAGAGAAATTGTCTACCTCTTCACCAAAACCAACTGGTGAAAACTCACAATCAAAATATTTCGGGAACAAGTTGTCAGGAAGATACTAGAACTTTACTCAAAATTAATTTCCTCACTAATTTTGAGGAAATGTGTTCCATTATGAAGATCAGTTTTATGAAATAAGTCACAGGATGAGTAACTCATGTCTCCCACTGCCACCCAGGTAAATGAGATTGAAGTGGTTAGTTCAGCCCCAGTCAAGTCCTCAGAAACGGTGTCCTCAGAAAACAGCTGTTTTGCAATCTTTTCAGTGACTGAATGAAAACAACTAAGCTAAATTATTTCAAAATTCATAACCTTTAGGGTATTTAAGGTAACACCTATTTGTTGTATCAAATAGGTATGCTTTGAGAAAATTTTTATAATGCAACTATGTACTGTTTGCCTAGAATTATCCTAGGTCTGTAGGTATAAATCAAGACTATTAAATCTACTTAGAAAATATTAAATATCGTGCTGCTTGCTCCTAAGAAACAACATGCCTGACCATGGAACATCAAATAATCATAAATCTAAACTCACATCATGAAATGACCCCCATGCAACCCACAGGAAGAAGAGATACCTGTACTTGAACTTCCTTAGCATAGGTTGGCTGCTCATGCACAAAAAAATAAGCAGGTACCACAGGCCCCATGAGCTCATGTACCAGCATTCCTCCATCCCAGCTTATGGCTGTGTGGAAGTTTATATGACCATCTGAGACTGATTAAAAATATCTGAGATTGGTTTATTTGCTTAATACAGTTGCAAGCCACAAACTGATGTCAGCTGTGTAATACAGTAGATGTTATTCAACTGTGGCTTTAAATAATGACTAGAGAGGCTCTCAGTAAAGAGAGAATTGCAATATAGTTTGATGATCATGCTATTCAGAAGGATAATTGGCTCAAGATAGATTCTCATGAGTTCTGAGTAATATGAACTTTCTTTCAAGAAAGAAAAGCTGATCAGGGGGCAATAAAGTGAGAAAAAGAATGGTAAATCTAGGACAAGAAGTGACACCAACTGTGGAAGGGCTGACCTGCCAAAAATAGATGCAGAAAAAGATTAATGTGGCCCATAATTACACAATGCAGCTGACACTTGGCCAGAATCTTCTTCAGGGATGCTCTTTCTGCCCAGCTGTAAGGTGTCTGATCTTTACAGAGCCTGCTCTTGTGGGCTCTTTCAGCTCAGCCTCCATTAAGCAGTGCTACCTTATGTCAGTGATTCATACCTTTAACCAGCCTGCATCCAATGACTGAATGAAGCAGATTCAGAAAAGGCAACCTATTTCTGCCCAATTCAAGAGCCAAATAGATAGTTCTTGCTCAAGAACTCCTTACCAAATTATTAGGAGACAGAGATTTTGAGGTATATGTTGTAATTTCCTTCCCTTCCTCCTCCGAATCCTGCTGTCATACTATCCCCTTTTCAGACAGTGATCTCTAGTCCACATCTGGCACTGTAAACACCTTCTCAGTTTCTGGTTTCAGAGAACCCATGCTGTGATAGTGACATTTCATGATCACTGAAGGCGAAAGTTCTTTTAATTTTGACAGTGAATTATCTACAGGTAGCTTCACTTTGGAAGAGGTGGGTCTCTGTTCAAGTTTTGATCATTTTTAAATGCTACACATACATCTCCCATGTTAATAGTATATAGATTATCAGTCCCTGGAGAAAAGAACTTAGTCTGGTGTAGAAAGGTGTTTTTAGTGTAAGGTGAATCTTTTGTCACTGAAAATTTGTTCCTTTATTTGTATTTATTAATATTTAAAATAGCTCTAGCTATGTACATTGTAGCCTCTCTTTCTCTCATGTTTATTCAGCATCATCAGCTCAGTGGGAATTACTCTTGCCATGTTATTTGAAGTTATATCTCGTTCCACTCCATCAAGTTTTACCTCTCTGACTTGTACAGCTTTGCTCTAAAATTCACATATCTTACCGACATAGTTTACTTGTTCATTTAATTTATTTATACTTTTTAATAGTTAAAGTATGTGTTCTAAAGTGTCAGCTCTTTTATCATTTCTTTACCATAAGATTATGTTTTCAACAATACATTTGTTAGGACATGAGGGACTCTCATTAAAAAATCACATAAATAAATTGATGCTTCTGTGGACTTGCCCATTGCCTCCAACTAAAGTCACATGGTTAACATTGAGTTGCCCTAACCAAAAGATCTACGTTTTCCCAAATGGAGCAGCAAATCTTTGATAATGCTGTCACTAAAAAGGCAATGTCACTAGACACCAAAATATCTATATTGCTAGAACTCTGAAGAAATATTTCCGAATTTCTCTTTCTGCCAAATATGAACTTGGGACACTCTTATTCTTACTATAGCAAACTTGAGATTAAAGCAAACAAAAAGTTAGAGGAAAGAGGTACTTAAGTCTGTGATTTCACATGAACACCTACTGTAAGATACATTCAGAGGGAGTTGTAGTTATCAAGTTCTCAGGTACGCTTTTCAGGAAGCTTGTCTTGCACATCATCAATAGTTTGAGCTCAATTTTCTGTGACTTTTAAAGCATGCTCTAAGTTCTTAAAAATATGTATGCATTTTTAAACTTGCTAATTGTATTAAATGATTTATCTTTTATTTCTGTTGTAACTCGGATGAAGATGTGTTTAGTTTTCAGAAATATATTACTTAAAATTTAAAAAAAACACACCCCAGAGTTTCTCTAAATAAAATTCATGAATCAACATTACTTTCATTTCTTGAGAATATTTTGAAAAATGCAAATTCTGGCATACATCAGGGTGACTGAGTCAGGGTTCTCATGGAAAAGCCTAGGAGCTTGCATTTTAAGACACTCTCCCGGGCCAGTCAAATAATTCAGCAGATTAAAGTGCCTGCGAGCAGGTGCAGGGGCAGGGTGTTCAATCCCACAGCCTGCTGTCCGATCTAGTAGGGAGACCCTGAAAACCCTGTAGACCCTTCCCTAAAAAATAGAGAAAAAAAAGACACTCTCCAAGTGACTATTAAAACATGATAACCATTAATCCTTGTTCTGACAGATTAATGCTGAGCTGAATAAATTATAGGATCTCTTGAATTATGAAGCTTCCTAGTCAAGTTATTTGAGAAAATAATTTTAAACCATGCACTTTCCACCCCGTGAGGTATCAGGTGTGCCCTCCCTTCAGCCCTTAGAGTGGTAGACTATTTAAGTGATGAAGAGTCCAATTTCTACCATCTTGAAAGAAAATATGCTTAACCTCTCATAAAATATAAGTAGAAATATTTAAATATTATATGTGTATGGTGCTGGTCTTGTTAATCTCAGTCTGTTTTCCATACAGAACACTTATTTAGCAAAATGTTTTGGTTCTTTGTATGAAAAATAGCCACTGGTTCACTTAAAAAAAAAAAAAAATCTCCTCCACTCCTCCAATCAAGCCCCAGCCCCGCCGGCCGGGCCAGTGTATGAGAGTTCTCGCGCTCCCCCGTAGCTGGTTAGACCTCCCCAGATCCAGCCCAGGCCAGCCCCGTGAATGAGATCTTCCGCTGCGTTTTTCCAACATGATCTTTACCACCGCGCTCCCAGGAACCCTTCACCCCTCCCATCCAGCCCAAGACCAGGCACCACGAGTGTGTGGGAGAACTCCAGCATTGTCCTGCACTGGTTGGACCTCCCCGGATCTAGCCCAGGCCAGCCCCATGAATGATACCTTCCCTTGTATTCTTGAGACCCTTTCCACCATGCTATGACATACCAATTACTGCCAAACTGTCTCTCAAGTAAATTTATTTAAAGGTAATAAATGAAAAAATATAGACGAAGAAGAAGAAGAAGAAGAAGAAGAAGAAGAAGAAGAAGAAGAAGAAGAAGAAGAAGAAGAAGAAGTCGTCACAGGACTGTCCTGCTACAATGCTGTATATGGTTAGATTTCTAAATTTCTATGTAAAAATATGTAGATGCTTATTCTTATTTTTTAAATATTTTTTATCTTTTTAATCATTTTGCTACATATTCTAGAGGGACTTAAAGTTTAACATATCAATAATTAATAGAAAGTACCTGTTCCATGTTATATCTAAGATGTTTGATATCCAGACAGACAACGAGGTTAAGTTCAACTGCTTAGGTTGTAGGGTAATAATAATAAGCCCCTCTTCTGGAGGATTAGCAACCAAATTTTGTGGACAAAAAATTAGAGGAAAAAAAGGACTGCAAGACAGCCAACATTTTGGTCCGAGCCTTTCAAGGTCAGTGAAGACTCAGGAAATAGGAAATCCTGTACTGTAACATCATGTAACTCAGTTCTGTCCCAAATTTTCTGATCAAGGAGATTATGGAGCCACAGAGGAAAGTGATCAATGATGTAGAGTGTGTGTAAGGAGAGTCACAAGGAGAGAAAACAGCCTCTCAGGTTTTCGCAGACAGCAAACTGGTCAAGCAATGGCCATGACTCATCCACATGGCTGACACTGACAAAGGATATACAAACTGTGGTACAAGGTTTCAGGTTAAATCCTGAGGGGATTTGACTAACTTATCAGATACAAAAGTTACATTTCTTGCTATATAGGCTTTGCTTTATCTTGGTCTTAACCATCCAGCAGAAAAGTATGAAAACAAAATATAAAAAGTAAAGCCATATTAATATGCTGACCTGTAAAAGGCTTAAGTCAACAACTTCTGACACTGAAAGTCTTACAGAAAAACCACTACTATTATGGGCCACTGGACTATATTGGAATATTTTGTTAAATTCATGCACCTACAGTATTTAAATGACAATGGAATGCCCTCTGACAAAACTAACTGAAAAAAGGGGATAGAAATGAATGATCGTTTTGTATTGGTATACTCAAAATAGTTTAGAATAGATATACAGCTCCATTCTCTTAATTCAATGAACAGAGGGGTTTGTTTTAATAGTGTTTGAGACAGAATATTATGTCTTCATCTTGTACAATGAATAACCACTAAGACGACAATATGCAATCTATTAATTTTTGAAAATGTGTGAGTAATTGGTTTTGAAACTGTCTATGTTTCTCAATAAAATTATTTTAAAAAGTGAATGTGATTTTAGTCTAATTTTATAGAATTCCATGAATCTGTTATCAAATATGTTTGGATGTTTGGTCCCATAGCAAATGCTCAAATTTATTTGCATCACAAAATAAAGTATAATATCTCTAAATGGAGCTGCCACTGATTTCTTTAACCTGAGAAAATAAGTTGCATGTGTACCTACAGAGAAATACACTTTAATTATATGTGTCTTGGGGAGTATGAAATTATATAACTAAATAACCATAATGTCATCTCTAGCAAGAATAACAATATTATACTTCATGTCTTTGAAAGTTTTATATAAGTATGTGACAGTAAATCTTGACTGTGAACTGGATAGATTTCAGAAATGCCTAGAGAAATAGTAGAGGGTAATTTTGGGTGTATCTGAGGGAGGGTATAATTTGGGTACTATGTCTGGTCCCTGGCTCCCTCCTGGCCACTATGAACTAGGCAACTTTGCTCAGCTATCCTCGCCTGCTACGATATCTTTGCCTGGAGCAAGCTGATATTGAACTGAAAATTCCAAAAAACATGAAACAAATTAAAACTCTCCTACTTCAGATTGTGGGTTTTGAATATATTGCTGAGAAATAGAAGACTGACCAAAAATAAGTGCGACTAAATGGAACCGTGATAGATGAGTTGGTAAAATCATAAATAATGGCATATGAATTCAATGTATATAGTTGAATTTCTACAAATTTTCCCACATCAAAGGACTTTTTCTTTATGAAAATGTAAGAAAGCTACAGTCACTGTTCTAATTCCAATAAACAGTCTACTTTCCTGTCCTTGATTTGGGATGAGTTCTGTGAAATATTTTCTGTCTTTGTACCTCTTTCTCTACAGTCTTTGATCTGTGTAAAGGATAAAAGCAGATTTTCTAAAATGATTTCCTGCTCTTTCTTCACAAGATAAAATTTTTCTAATGAAGACTCTCTTTGCTTCATTTTTCCAAACAATCTCATTCATTCAGCCACATTTCAAGTTGCATTACTTATTGCACTTTGACAAATGTATTAAGTCATTATTGAAGTGTCACTTTATAAATCACTATATAAAGGACTTAGAAAACAGAAGTGAGAGAAGAAGCAAAGTTTCTTTTAACCATGAAATTGCAATCTAGCACTCTGAAACAAGACAATAGGAGGATAGTTTTCCAGGTTCAGCCTTCTGGCCTTCATAAATATCTTTTAATATAGAGCAACACAATTTGATGATACCGTGGATATGGTAATTTAATCACTTTAAAATCTTGCCATAAGAAATCAATTATCTAATATAATTTCAATTCA
Organism: Octodon degus; assembly: GCF_000260255.1. Lineage (NCBI taxonomy): Eukaryota > Metazoa > Chordata > Mammalia > Rodentia > Octodontidae > Octodon > Octodon degus. The sequence continues at coordinate 131,115 of NW_004525016.1, forward strand.
TCATTTAATAGCAAGCATTAGAAGCTATCATTTCAAGGAACACATTGAAATGCATTGAATAGTGTTCATGAGAAAAGAAATATTTGATATATTAAATATTAATAAAGAAGTTACTATACATAAGAGAAATACAAAATAAAATAATTAAATTTTATTTCCAATTAAGTAGTAAATAAATGAGCTTAACACATTTGGACATTTCTCTGTTTTCCTTATCTGCTTAATAAGTTTTAATAATCAACATCTTTTTTAAAAATAATTTAATTGAGAAACAAATAGCAATGAGACACTTTCAAAATCTATTACTAGCACAGTTTAAATAATTAGTACAATGCATATTGTTGTCTTAGTGGTTATTCATTATACAAGATTCACACATGATATCCTGTCCACAAACACTATTAGACAAATCTTTCTACTCATTGAAATAAGAGAAAATAGCTGTATATCTCTCCTATTTTGAACATACAGATACAAAATGTTTGTTCATTTGTATGCCCTTTTTTGTTTAGTTTTGTCAGGGAAGAGTACTCCATTGTCATTTAAATATTGTAGGTGTGTGAATTCAGCAAAATATTCCAATATAGTCCAGTAGTCCATAATAGTAGTGGGTTTTCCACAGGACTGCCATTGTCAGAGGTTGTTGACCTGAGCCCTTTACAGTCCAGCATAATAACATAGCTTTACTTTTTATACTTCATCTTTATGCTTTTCTACTGGATGGTTAAGACCAAGATAAAGCAAGGCCTACATAGCAAGAAATGTAACTTTTGCATCTGATAAGGTCAGTCAAATCCCCTCAGGATTTAACCTGAAACCCTGCACCACAGTTTGTAGATCCTTTATCAGTGTCAGCCATGTAGATTTGTCACGGCCATTGCTTGACCAATTTGCTGTCTGCGAAAGCTTGAGAGAATGTTTTCTCTCCTTGTGACTCTCCTTAGGCACACTCTACATCATTGATCACTTTCCTCTGTGGCCCCATAATCTCCTTGATCAGAAAATTTGGGACACAACTGATTTACATGATGTTACAGTACAGGATTTCCTATTTCCTGAGTCTTCACTGACCTTGAAAGGCTAGGGCAAAAATGTTGGCTGTCTTGCAGTCCTTTTTTTTCTCTAATTTTTGGTCCACAAACTTAGATTATTAATCCTTCAGAAGATTATAATCCAACATCTTAGTTACTGATATATTTCATCTTAGTGTACATTTTACCTACAAAATTGTGAATACAGAAAATCAGAAGGTAGCAGTGTGCCTAGGTGATGACAGAAATAATCATTTATATAGTGTCTTATGTATCTCTTACATATTATTTAATTAATCTCTGCTAATCATTTGCGTACATAATTGGATTGCATAATAATCACCATAAAAGTAGATTTAACCAAATTTGAAACACTGTAAAGAATTTTGTTTTGTTTCTCCACTTTGAGCTTGCATTTTTATATTGTACAAACACACATCTCTAGTTAGATTTCTTAGAGATTAAATTATTAAATACTCCTGAGTAATATTGCAATTTAAAGCCAGATAGCTACTCTCAAATTTGAGTAAAGAAACATTTTCTATTGTGATGCATATTTCCAACCTGCCTTTTGTTCTTACTGCCTTGCTCATGTGTTAAGGACTTCAGGAGAGGAGGAAAGCTGATTTATTTTGGTGATGATTGAAACACAAACAGCCATACCAC
>NW_004525016.1:133796-135540 GCF_000260255.1 Octodon degus
CCTTATAGTAAGTTCACACCTCTGCAAAGGAGGAGAAAAATATTTCTGTGGGACCAAAGTTAAGAGCAATGATGAAAATATTGAACAATTTACCAGATACTTCAGTCTCACTTCCAAACCTGGATCTTCTCCCAAACAAAGAGGCTGATTTGATTACATGTTTAACTTTCTATGGCATTCTTGTCACTAGATTAAGTTCTCCAGCCACTCCTTAGATCTGTATGTCTTCCTGCTGTAGGAGATAGAAGCTTCTTGGAAGCCTACCAAGAAGAGCCTCAGACTTTCACAATTGGATTTAGCTAATTATTAATTGCCTATAATATTCCATTATCATTTTTTCGTAGTGGCAATACTTAGCAATGTCCAACTACTGTCATCACCTTTATAACTGTTATTTACCCTGTGTAAATGCTCTAGGTACTTTTCAGACACCCAGTAAATTATAGATGCTTATGTATTTCCTACTGCCCAATATGTTATAAAAATTACCTGTCAAAGGGATTCAATTTTAATCAATATTATTTTATTAAATTGTTTTATTATTCCAGAGGGTTCCTGGCCTCTTTCTATTGCCGTGGATATAATGCTTATTGCCATTTGACTATGAGAGCTTCAGCTCCACCACTTAATTTTCTTTCTCTGAAGGCTGCACTACTGTCACAGAATAGTTTCTGAAGAAATAGGCACTGAGATGATTTTATGCATATGATATATTTAAGTATCTATAGATGCAAAGTGGAGGGAGAGAAGCAAGATTAACAATGGTGAAAAAACAAAGACAACAATATGCAATGTATTAATTATTGAAAGTGTCCTATTATTGGTTTTGAAACTGTCTCATTGCTATTTGTTTCTCAATAAAGTAAATAAATAAATAAATAAATAAATAAATAAATAGAGAAGTGCAAGCTCCTGTGGGAAAAAAAAAAGGTAACAAAAGAGAAAAAAGCAGCTGCCATATGGGTCCAAATAAATCAGTGGGAAAAGCTGGAGTAAGTATGTTCCATCAGCTATCCCACTTGGTATGACAGACGGTGAGTGTTTGTCTTTCCTTATCTGTCTTACAGTGTGGCCGAAGTACAGATGTTCCCTTGAATGGGGCGTCTTTTGACCACTGAGTCAAATCTGAAAGTACTGAGAGTGGATGTCAAGTCAAAGCTTTAAAGTGAATCTGGTAGCAGCTTCAATTTGCAATTTGGTCCCAATGACACCACAGAAAAACATATATTTAGTAATCAAGTTAATAAAGAAGTATCTAAATGAAAGTGTAACAACAACATGAAAGAGAACAAGTGCTTGAGAACAAATTTGAGCACCTTGAAAGTGTGTCTAATGGATAATTGGAATATTGAATTAAAAGGGAGAGATTAGGGTGAAGACAATATTGGAAAGTATATCTAAGATTTTCCAAAGCCTCAGAATTATACAAAATGACAGATTCTGGGAGATCTGCAAACCTTAACTAGAATAAAAGGTAGGAAAACAATACTGAAATATACTCTGCCCAAACTGCTGCATGGAAAAATGGATATCTTAAAAGGAATCAGAGAAATTTGTGAAACTTTATTCTACACTTTTACCAATACTAAAGGCTGCTAAATTTTAACTCATATTCCAAATAAATGCTCATGGTCATTTTAATGAAAAATTTTTGACTTTCAACAATGTTAGACACCTCTTCATATGTTATGAAATGTAAATATTGTCTTTAGGAGGAAATCCCTGCTCATTCTTTTTTTTTTTT
>NW_004525016.1:140485-143239 GCF_000260255.1 Octodon degus
GGTTTTGTTGGGAGGTCTGCAGCTTCTTCTTCAGCTGATCGCTTCTCAGCGCTGCGACTGGAACTTTCCCCTCCATTACTGGAAGAAACAGTCTTAGTTTTCACAGGTTTTTCTGCTTCTTCTTCAGGTCCTCCGGCGGCTCCAGCTCGCTTCGACTTCTCAGGCTTCTCCTCTCCCGCCTTTCGGTCCGCCATTTTCCCGGCCGCGGCCTCATGTGGTCTATTTTAGAAAATGCTGCATGTGCAACTGAAAAAAAAATGTGTATTCAGATGTGGTTGCATGGAACACTCTGCATATGTCCAATAAATCCTTTTGTTCCAAGTTCTGCTTTACTTTTACTATGTCTTTGCTAATTTTTTGTCTGCTTGACCTATATTTTGGGGGTAAGGGATTGTTAAGGTCTCCTGTTAAGATTGTGGTATTGGATATTAGATTTTTTATGTCCAATAAGACTTGTCTTATGTAGTTGGACGCTCCCATGTTAGGTGCATACATATTTATAAGTGTTACCTCTGCTTCTTGAAGTTTTCCCCTAACCAGTATGCACTGGCCTTCTTTATTTCATTTGATGATTCTCAGTTTGAAGTTCAGACTGTCAGTGAACAGGGTTGCTATTATCCCTGCTTTTTTTTCTGAGGTGCTGAGCATGTAGTATTGTTTTCCATCCTTTGACTTTCAGACTATAAGTTTCTTTATGAGTTAAGTGTGTTTCTTGTATACAGCATATTGTTGGTTTGCTTCCTGATCCATTGTCAGTCTGTTTCTTTTACTTGGTGAATTGAGTCCATTCATATTGATGGTTTGAATTGAGATGTATTGACTTATGATTAACATGTTATTTGCCTACTCTTGTTTACCCTTTTATCTCCTGTGTTTAATTCTTTGCCCTATTTGCTGGGTTCTTTCCATTCTCATTTGTGGAGTTGTGATCATTTTGATCCCTCTCCAAAATATGTTTTAGTAGTCTCTGTAGAGTTGGCTTTGTTATAATAAAATTCTTCATTTGATTATTGTCATGGAAGTATTTCACTTCTCGATCAAACTTGAAAGAGAGTTTTTCAGGATATATCAGTCTTGACTGGATTTGGTTTTTTTGCAAGACTTGAAGTACTCTGCTCCATGATCTTCTTGACTTGATGGTTTTTGAAGAGAAATTCCATTATTCTGATGTGTTTTTTCCTTTATATGTGATCTGTTTCTTTTCTCTATTGGTTTTTAGTGTAGTTTTCTTGTGCTAGATTTCTGGGATCTTGATTATTATATGTTTGGGTGTGCTTTTAATTGACATGATGTTATTTGGAGTATCATTCAAATGTTTTCGCCAGCTTGTGATTGACGTTTTCATTTCCTGTGTATCTCCTTTAAATCTGCTTCATGCATTCTATTTCTTTCCTATATTGCTCATTCAAGGATTCTATCATTTTTCTATTCTCTATACTTTTTATCAGTGTCTTCTTTAGAAGCACTTAGCTGTTCTTTCATTATAGATATCATTTCATTTTTTTACTTCAGAGATTATTTCTGATCTGATTTTCTCTATACGTTTCTGCAGTTGTTTCTTTACTTCTGACGCTGTTTTTTCTGATATTTCAGAAAAATGAGTGATTTGTAATTTCTTCTATCCTGGTGTCTCATGCATTTGTTCTGGGTACACTCGAGGTCTGAGACTGCATTTTTCTCTTTCTACTTTTCATTTTATATAGCACTCTCTTCTGACTTTTGGCATCGAGCTTTGGTGCAGTTATTACCTTAGCATGTACCAATATTATTACCCAGAAAGATTGCATAGTTAAGGCAATTATAGTTTTATATTTACAGAACTACAATTGGCTGTGGCCAACAGTAGCTACTCATGCCTGTGCCATTTGGTAGCAGAGTGTGGGCACACAATGCCTCATAATCAGTCAGCCTGCCCAGACCCTGGACTCCCTTCTGGCTACTTGCATTGTGACAGATCTGCAGCTGTGGTCCTGAGCAACTGCAAGAGCTCCATTTGTAAGTACACACATTTAGGGCCACAGTTTCCAAGATCAGATGAACAGATTTATTCCAGGAGCTCAGAAATCCTAAGGAGAGGATGGGATCGGGGAGGTAGGAGCTGGCCCTGAGCAATGGAGGAAGTGCTGGGTGGAAGGAAGGAAGGTGGGTTGAACAGCCCAAGGGCAGGATTTCTGGGCCGAGGCTTCTGCCTGCATCATCCTTGCAGACCCTGGGGACTTGTGGCCCCAAGCTACAGATGTGTCCAGTGCTGCAGAGAGGGGCTGTGGCACCTGGCCAATGTACCAACAATGTGCATAACAGAGCTGGCATTCAAAATTTGGTGGCCTCATTTAAGCAAGTGCCATATGGGGGCACAGAAATGTAAGAACAGAATATATTTGTTTGTTTGCTTTTCTGAGACAGGGTCCAGGGTTACTGGAGGGTTCAGTCCATATTCTGCTGGCTCCAAGGCAAACAACAGCAGTTCATGTGGCAGAAAACAATGAAGAGCAGACGAGGAGCAGCAGCTGCAGCGTCCATCAAGCCTCTCTCTTCCTTCTATGCAGACTGCGAAGACTGGCACTCTATGGGGATCATAGCTCTTCCAAAGTGGCAGAGCATGGGCTGGAGAGATGGCTCAGTGGTCTAAAGCACCTACTTAGAACAAGCTTGGCTAAAGCACAGGGACCGCGGTTCAATCCCCCAGCACCACATGCCAGCCAGCCCCGCCCACTGGTGGGCTGAGCTGGCCACACACACACACAGTAAATGTAA
>NW_004525016.1:143339-144801 GCF_000260255.1 Octodon degus
GTCGGTCCCTTGGAAGACTCCAAAGAGCTCACCAGATTCTTTGGGGGCACAACAATGGAGGCACTCAAGGGCATCAGATAGCAGGTCCCCGGGAGCATGTCTAGGTAAGCAGTCATTCCCTTTTCAAAGTCATGAATGATTGCTGCAGGATCACTGTCAGAGAAACTGGAAACAGGCACATCTGTGATTGCAATGTTGTCATCCTCACGCATGTCAGCCTACTCCATCACAGGTAGAAAGTGAGGCTCCCCATCATGAAAGGAATTTACAGGGTCCTCACAATCTGAGAAATACATCTCTCCATGGTAAATGGTGCTCTTGGGCATGAAGTATTTGTAAATGCAGGCTCCAACCAACAATAAGTCCTGACAAGATGAATGAAAGGCCTAAGAGAGTAAGCATACATCTCCCAGAGGTGCGCTCATTTCCTTGGGTGGCAGCTTGCAGCTCCTTGTCAGTCAGGATCTGTGCTCTGTGCAGCTCACGGCGGCCTCCACGTCTTGCTGTGCTTCCCCTTTGTACACCTGCGAGTGTGTTGAAAGTGACTTTCACGTGACATGGTGTATCTTCTGGCTATGCAGTAAGGTGTGGCTGGATTCAGTGTTCCAGACTGCAGAGTGTAGGAGATCATACTTGCCCAAACACTCCCTATAGTCTCACCAGTTTGCCTAAAGCCCCAATGTGTGGTTTGTAGTTAGAATATTTTATGGTACTTTCTGTAGTCCTTTTTGACAAATTCAGAATTTTCTGTTGAGATCAAAGCTGTCTGTACATCAGGTATCTATGCACTTTCCATGAGAAGTGTGGCCAGCTCAGAGAGCTCATGCAATAGGAACTTGACCTTTGCTTGGGGTAATGCAACTCTCTCTTATTTCTGTGAAAACATCAAGATAAGCTTTTCTGCTAACAGATTAGACATTCTTACTTTCCCAGATCCTAACCTTTCCTTCCATGTTCCATGAACTTATTCATGATGATTGTATAAATAAACACACTGCAGGTGCCTTGGAGTTCCTTTCTCTCATCAGAAGAAAGGTCTCCACCTGACTGAGGCTTGCTGTATATAGATTTCTGACTTCTTCACCTGCAAGTTTCTTCCTCTGCAGTTTCAAGAGCTATGCTGGACTTGGCAATTTTCATTTCGTTACTTTGATCAATCTTTTCTTTTTGATTATGCATGAAAAATTTTTAAAAATTTTCATATCTATACACCATAGTTTTTTCACTTTTTACTTGTGTAAATATGAAAAAATATCTTTCATTCATTTTAATAAGACAAAAAGATACAATAGAAATGAAACAGTTTCAGACTGGGAGTAGTGGCTTGTGCCTGTAATCCCAGCTCTTGGGAGGCTGTAAGCAGGCGGATCACTATGAGTCTGATCTATTAGTGAGATCCTGAACACCCTGTGGACACTTCCTTAAAAAACACAAACAAAAGGAAAAGAAAAAGAAATGAAAC
>NW_004525016.1:146608-150604 GCF_000260255.1 Octodon degus
CCCAGCACCACATGCCAGCCAGCCCCGCCCACTGGTGGGCTGAGCTGGCCACACACACACACAGTAAATGTAAAATAAAATAAAATAAATTAAAAAAAAAAAACACAAAGTGGCAGAGCAGTGAAGATCAAGCTCCTCCAAAGACTGGGACTTCACAGAAGTGGGGAAGGGCAGCAGGAAGCCTTTCTCAATTCCTGGGCCCTGCCCACCTGCAGGGCTAGGCCCCCATGCTGAGAACTGCCAGAGCTGATTCAGCCAAGTTCACAAAACGTATCAACTAACACAATGAGCTACAGTAAAAACCTATCACCTCTCGGAAACTCTTGCATGAGCATGTTTCTGAAACAGGAACTCACAATGCTTCAGTGGTACCATCTGCACTGCCATCTAAAGTATTCTATTTCCTGATATTTTATTTTATTCTACTGGGTATGTTCTCAAAATATTGGTATTTCCAACTAAATTTACTTCACAACCCACTAATGTTTAGAAACTTAGTCTCTAATAACAAACAATTCTCCCAGAGCATGATTTTTTGGGGCACAAAGAGAGATTCCATGTTCCATCTCATTTGGGGCTCTCCAAGGGTCTGACCAAGTTTCTGACCAAGTTTCTTGACCTTCTTTTCTGGTTTTTCAACCCTCAACACAGGCATGCTTTTCATTCTGAGCTTTGTAGTCACTGAATCATTAAATGTTTGAAAAAGACCCTGAATTAAAAGGGATACACATCTCCCCTGGAGTGCACATGGCAGACATCACCAATCAATCACAGAGATGCTTCCATTCGGCTCTGTGTAAACTTAGAATTCTTTCTAACCCAAGGCCCTAGGCATCTATTTCTTTATTGATTAAAGGTTAAAAATCAAATTCCCTCAACCTGAGAGAGATGAGGTTAATTTCTTAAGGTTCTACAGCTGGATGCTACCTAGGCAGAGGCTGAAAGCTTGATCCCCAGATCCCTAGATTGCCTAAGGAGCCACATGGAGAGAGAGGGTTGGTGATCCACTCTCATGGAATTGGGGAGTGGTAATAAGCGGCTGGGAGACTCCAGGCCCTAGATACCAGCTGGCATGGGTGGACATGACTAAAGGATGTGATGGTCCATTCCCAGTGCTATTTGCATCTTAGGGAAAATTCCAGCTGGAGTTGAGGGCCAGAATCTCGCCTCCCCACCACCCACACTATCATGTATGTGCCCAGATTGCGACCTTACACTGTATTATGTGACTGCTACTCCTCCTCATGCTCAGGTGGCAGAATAGACATCCACATAAGAAGAGACATAAACAAGGCTGTGGGGAATCACAGGCCAGCAGGGCGTTGCTCTTGCGCTGGTTGAGTATGTTCTGAAGCCCCAAGCGATAGTATTTGTAGTAGTCAGCTTGCCCATTGCTAGGAGCAGGAGACAGAGCCAGGAAGAGAATGGGAGTGATTGGGTACAATGTCCAAGACCCCATCTCTGTGACCCACCCTCCATGTTTTACTGCTCTGATAGGTGTTTCCTAATCCAATAATGTTGACATTTCAGTATTAGTGGTAACAGTACTTAACCCAGAAGTTGTGGCACCTGATAAGGGACATCCTTGAATGAGAAATATAGGAAAGAAATAAAATGCACAAAGCAGATTAAAAGAGATATACAGTAAATTAAAACTTCATCACAAGCTGGCAAAACCATTTAAATGAAAGTGAAGATACAGTTTCAGACCTTAATGACACCATTGCAAATAAACTTTTGTATCTAATGGGTTTGCCTTTTAAACCCTACGAACGAACATGACTGTATAGGTAGGCAGATATTAGATTGGAAATATGTACTTAAATTAGTTCCCCCAAGTTCTGTCTGATCACCTCCTCTTTTGTACCTGTAGTCTTCCAGGCAGACTAGTTCACCCCAGCTACCTCTAGCCACCTCTCTCAATCAAGAGAGAATGAGAGAGGATGCTTGCATAGATCTGGGTCCAGCAAAATGTCTCAGCTTACTGGATCTGGCTCTACCAAGTTTGAACTCACCCAAATGAGCCTGGCTTAGGTCTGGCTGCTGTGCTCCACTTCTTCCTGCTGTAGCCTGTGGAAGTGGACCCACTGTGCCCCTCTGGCAAGATTTTGTACTCCTGGATTAGTTGGGTGGGTCCTGCCCCTTGCCTCTCTGCAGAGTTCTGCTGTAGGGCTCCACACCAAGCCTGTCTGTTGAAGGAGGTTCCAGTGAGCACATGGAAGGTCCCACACACATGCCGGGCCTGGAGGCCAGTTGGAGTAAAGTCCAAGAAAATGTTTTCATTTCACAACCTGTTTTTCATATTGTTTCCCATAAATCAGTGATTTATCTATTTTTTTGTGTGTATGCCCACATAACTCGGTAATCTAGAACCATTCCAGTATTTGTGGAGAGTTCTATGTCACTACTTCATATGTGAAACAACTTTTCATTTATCTAGCTCTCTCTTTCATAGGTTGTTTTTGTTTTCACAAAAATATTATAATTTAAATATTAATAACAGAATAAAACCTTGTAATATCTATATCACTTATTCTTCTTGATTTGCCTTGTGCTTTGCATTGCCATAAAATTTTAAATAAATTATCAGCTGTGATTTTGATACAGAAGTGCATTTTGCATAAGTCCTATCTTTAAACTTTCTATTTTATCATTATTAAAATTATAATTAGAGAACTCTAAAACCCCTCATGATTTGACCCAATTAGAAAAAGAATTTGATCAGTAAAAAAAAAGGTTATGTGTTACCTTTTCTCAGGTCCCACTTTTGATTCTTTAATTTTAGAAAACTATATGCATAAATTTGAATCTCTAAATAAACATCAAATTAATTTTTCTAGTTAATTGTGAATTTAGATTAAGATCCTATTATACTGAAGATGGGTGAAAAACTATTTCCCTAAATGAACACTCAACTAACTTCTTCAATTGTCTGTAAAATATTAAACACAGTGGAAGCTAAGGAATTTGTAAGTCATTTCCTCCTGAAATCCTCAGATAGCTGCCTCAGCCTAAGTTAGTTCATATAACAGGGATACCATTGTGACTATGCTATATTTTACATAAGAATAATAATATCAGAAAAAATTCTATGCATATATTTAATACAAAGAACAATGTTTTTTATAATCTTCATTACAACTCATGATTTATAATAACAATTTAACAGATTATCATCTGTTAATTGCATATTTATCAGTTATCTTTCCATTTGTACATAAACCCAACTCTAGTCAACAAAAAGATTAAAATGTGCTTAAATTGAAATCATTTTTTAAAGTATTCTCCTATTTGATCTATTTCACTATTGATTTGTATAGCTGACTGAAAGATAGCTTACACACATGAAATATAACTTCCCCAGTCCTCAGAACTTGTGGTTTTATTAAAGATCTAGGAAGAAGAAATTACCTTCTTTTATTCTGGTAGGCTTGGTATAATCACACAGGTCCAAAAGAGAGACATGATATCAAAGTAGTTATGTAAGAAATAATGATGGAGGGAAGAGATTGCATACAGGCAACCTCTAAAAACAAAAGCACAGGTGCTCTCTTACCATTAGCAAAAGCCTTACAAACACCTTAACTCAGCACAATCCAATTCAATTTGGACTTCAGATCTCCAGAACAGGAAGACATTTGTGCTTTTCTAAGTCATTATGTAAATGGTTGTTAGAGCAATAACAGGAAACTAACATAATTTGCTTTACTGATATATATATATATATCATATATATATATATATGCCAATAATTTTGTGTGAGCCAGTAGCTCTATACAAAGACATCATTTGTGTCCTGACCTAATGTGGCAGAGGGTTGTCCAATGATCTTGTGTAGCTGGAATGATGTCTTCAAGAGAACTGTAGGGTTAACTTTAAACATAATCAAATCATTCTTTTTTTTTCTTTTCAAAGTTTTATTGATAAACATATAGCAATGAGACAGTTTCAAATCAAATCGAAAGTACAGTTTCAACAAATAATACACTGCATATA
>NW_004525016.1:150704-153309 GCF_000260255.1 Octodon degus
CCTGTATATCTATCCTAAATATCTTGTATATACATATATATTTTTCATGACAAAATAGTTTTTTATGTTCCCCTTTATTGTTTTCTTTTGTTTTGTCAAACATGGGGGTTCCATTGCAGTTAGAGAAGCTGTATTTAGAGAAGTCGTTAAAGGACCTTTCCAAAGTTGAGGCCAGACTAAAGATCGTAGGTACTTGAATTCACCAAAATAACCCAATATAATCTAATAGTCCATAATAGTCGTGGGTTATCAGCACACAAGGAAATTGACAGAAGTTTTTGACTTGAGTCTTTTCCAGCTCAGCATATTTATATGGCATTAGTTTTCATACCTGGTGGTTATCCTTTTCTGCTTGATGGTTAAGGCCAAGTTAGAGCAAGACTTATATAACAAAAAATGTAACTTTTGTATCTGACAAGGTCAGTCAAATCACCTTAGGATTTACCCTGAAATCATGTACAGCACCCTGTAGATCTTTTGTCAGTGTCAGCTATCTGGATGAATCACAGTCATTGCTTGACCAATTGTTTCTCTGTGAAAGCCTGAGAGAATTTTTCTCTCTCAGTGACTCTCCTTAGGCACACTGTACATCGTTGATCACTTTCCTCTGTGGGCTCACAAACCTCCTTAATCAAAAACTTTGAGACACCACTGAGTTACAGAATGTTACAGCACACAGGTTCTCTTACATGCTGAGTCCTCACTGACCCTTAAGGGCTAGGTCCAAAACACTGTTTATCCTTGTAGCACCTCTGTTTCTCTGATTTTTGTCTCCAAACTTTAGTTGTTAAACATCCAGAAGAGAAACTTAATGATATTATTACCTTGTAATAGAGACAGTTGAGCTTGACATCACTATCTGTTTGAAAATCAAATGCCTTAGATATAACATGGAATTGCTATTTTGAAACAACTATGGATATTCTAAAATTTAAATCCATATAGATTGTGAAAAAAATTATGTTTTACACACCAATTTAGAAATCAAACCCTATACAATATTGTAACAAGACAATCTTATAACATTTTTCTTCTCTATTGTTTTCTTTTATTAACTTTTTAAACAACCATTTACTTTACAGAGAGTATAGCAATAATCAATATGCTCTTAGAAGAAGTATGCATTTAGAAGACCTAAATGACAGGAATTTAAGGCATTGAATTAGTGTTACACATTTCTATCCTTAGTGTAGTTGCTTAGTTCATAGATATCATATAGAGTTATTCAGGGTGATAATTCTATCCATCAAATACTAAGTTCAAAAAACTGATGAAGATTTTTAGGGCCATGGGCTTAAGCATATTGTTTATATAAATGTGCGGTTTTGCCCTTGCCATATTTCATAACTTTTCTCCTTTCTTTCTGTTTGTTGTTTAATCCTTAATTTCTCTCTTTCCATTTAACTGTGTTATACCTTTCAATTTTTACTTTTCCTTTGGAATCCTTACACTAGGAAGACAATATGATATTTACTCCTATAGGTCTAGTTTATTTCATTTATGAGTTTATCTTCAAGTTGTATCAATGTACAAATGAAGGCTTTGAGTTTATTTTTCTTTATAGCTGAGTAATACTCCGTTGCATAAAAACACCAAATCTTTTTCATACATTCCTCAGGTGACTGGCATTTTGGGTGCTTCCAAAATTTGGCTATCACTAATTGTGCTGCTATTGACATAGGTGCACATATATAACTACGATATGATCTTTTCAGTTCTTTTGGGAAAATTCCAAGAAGGGTGATAGCTGAATTGCATGGGATTTTCAGTCCTAGCTTTCTATGGAATCTTCACACTGATTTCTATGATGGAAGCACCAGTCTAAATTTCCACCAGCAGTAGAGAATGGTTTTTTAATCCTTGCATCCTCCCAACATTTGTTATTGATTGATTTCGTTATGATAGCCGTTCTTGCAGAGATGAGATGGCATCTCAGTGTTGATTTAATTTGCATTTCAAGAATGGCTAGTTATGTGGAGCATTTTTTCACTGGTATTTATTAGCTTCTGGCATTTCTTCATCTAAGAAGTATATGTTTATCTCAGATGCCCATTTCTGGATTGAGTCTTTAAATTTTGGGGCCCTAATGCTTTTTATTTCTTTATAAATTCTAGAGATAAGACATTTGTCTGAGTGCTTATTTGTTAAGCTTTTTTTGCAAATTTGTGGGTTGTCTTTTCACTCTGTTGGTAATTTCTTTTGACCTACAAAAAATTCTCAATAAGAGGAGTTCCCAGTGGTTAATTCTTTCAAGAATTTCTCTTGTAGTTTGATTTTTGTTCATGAACTGTTTGCCTACCCCTATGTCTTCAAGATTTCTTCCTACTTTCTCTTCCAGGAGATTTAGAGTTTTTGTTTTAATTTTTAGATGTTTAATTCATTTTGACTTTAGTTTAGTGCATGGTGATAGACCTGGGTCACATTTTAGTTTTCTGCATGTAGAGAGCCAGTTTTTCCAGCACCATTTCATAAAGAAGCTATCTTTCTTACAGTAAACACATTTGACTACTTTGTGGAAGATAAAATGGCTGAGTGTGTTTGTAGTTGCATCTGCATCTTCTCATCTATTCCACTGATGCTCATCTATTCCTCTGATTCCACTGTA
>NW_004525016.1:153409-154550 GCF_000260255.1 Octodon degus
TTTGTAGTATAATTTCAAGTCAGGGATTGTAATCCCTCTTGCCTTGTCTTTGTTGCCCAGGATTGTCTTCACTATTCTAGTTTTTTACTGGTTCCAAAGAAATTTTAGGAATGTTTTCTCTAGGGCTATGAGGTATGTTGGTGGTATTCTGATAGGTACTGCATTAAAACTGTGTAACAATTTTGGGAGTATGGCCATCTTCACAATGTTGGTTCTTCCTATCCAGGAACAGGGACTATCTTTCCATTTTCCCAAATACTGTTCTATCTCTTTTTTCAGAGCGCTGTAATTTTCATTGCATAGGTATTTTACTACTTTAGTTAGATTAATTAATAAGTATTTCACTTTCTGCAGTGTTATTACAAAAGGAATTGTTTATCTAATTTCTCTCTCAATGTGTTTTTTACCTGTGTAGAGGAATGTTACTGACTTTTGGGTACTGACTTTGTATCCTGCTATGCTACTGAATTTGTTTATTAATTCCAGTAGCTTCCTAGTGGAGTATTTTGGATCTTCCAAGTAGAGGATCATGTCATCTGCAAATAATGAGAGTTTAACTTCTTCTTTCCCTATTCTTATTCCTTTTATTTCTCTCTTGTCTAATGGCTCCAGAACTATATTGAATATGAGTGGTGATAGACAGCATCCTTTTCTTGTACCTGATCTGAGAGTAAAACATTTCAGTTTTTCCTCATTTAGAATTATGTTAGAAGTTGGACTATCATAGATAGCTTTTATCAGATTGAAGTAGAGACCATCTCTTCCAATGTTCTGTAGAATTTTGATCATGAATGAGTGTTGGACTTTGTCAAAAACCTTTCCTGCATCAATTAAGATGATCATGTGTTTTTTGGATTTGGCTTTATTGATATAGTGTATTACATTTATAGATTTATGTATATTGAACCATCCTTGCATCGCTGGGATGAATCCTACCTGGTCATGGTGCATAATCTTCTTAGTGACTTATTGTATTCTTTTTTGTAGGACTTTATTAAGGATTTTTGTTTCTATCTTCAAGAGGTACATTGACCTGTAGTTCTCTTTTTTAGTTCTCTTTTCTTTGGTTTTGGTATCAATGTAATAATTGCCTGTAGGAATGATTTTTGGAGTATTGTACCTGTTTCAATTTTATTGAAAA
>NW_004525016.1:154650-160309 GCF_000260255.1 Octodon degus
GTTAATTGCTGTACAAGATGCAGACTTGTGATCCTACTTACAAACACCATTAGAACAAATCATTCTATTCATTAAGAGAATGCAACTATATATCTTAAAAAAATTGGGATATAACTATGAATGTCCATTTTGTATCTGTGTATTCTAAGTGGTTGGGATAATCAAATCATTCTTGATGGAGCCTCCTTCGTAGTTGATTTCCGGTTCAGGTTTTATTTTGATTTTTTTTTCCTCACAGCTGCCCCATGTGTCATGTGCTGGAGATTTCTTGTAGCTTTCCTGTCACTACAGTCTCATGGTAAATTTCAGCGCCCATGAGAGGTTAGACTGTAACCATTACATGGGAAAGAGCTGGAACTTCCTGAGTTTGCACATTAGAACAGCTTTATCTTCTGGAGTCACTGACAAGCTATTAGACTGAACTCTTGTTTACACCTTCTCAGTCCTCGGACCATTACCACTGTTATTTTATACAGTAAAACCCCAACTGAAAATAAAAGTATGACAAATATGTTAGATAAAGTAATAGAAGTAACATGATAAAAGTTTATATCAATCAACAGCAGAAACTTCGATATTTTAAGTGATGAACTGAATTTTAGCATGTTTTCATTGCATCTATTGATTGTCAGTATTACTATAATTTCTCACCAATCTGCTTAAGTAGTGAAATTGTATGTAATAATAATATTTATTAAAATATGAATAAGGTGTGTTTGAATAAATTACAGAAAATAATTCAGATTCACTTGCAAATTTTACCTGTAGCTTAGAACTTTTGCTCAAAATTGGGAAACAGCACTACTTCAGACAGTGGAGGAAATAAAAATTGAAAGTGAAATGATCACATTCATTACTTTCATTTATTTTTAGGTATTTATAGCCATCTCCAATTTCAGATTGTGAACTCATGTATTTTCTCCTTTTTCATGGACTTGCCTTTGTCTATCCCCTTTACAAATTTCTTCTTATTTATATGGAAAATTTTCATTGTCATTGTCATCATCTTGGCCACAGAAGATAGAGTTCTTTCTGCTCATTACACAGTAGCTTGTGTTCACGTGGGTCTTTTCACCTATCACCACTACTCTCAGTGTCTTGGTCATTAGGAGGCACAGCACCCTTAATCCATTCTGGTCTATCAACTGCAGAAATGCAAGGAGTCGTTTTGAAACACAAGATGTTTTTTATAATATCGTTCAAGGATAAATGTGTAAATTTCTTGACTTGTACTGGTCATTTGTTATTGTGTTCGCTTTCCAGATCCATCGTGAGTATGCTTTTCACCCAGGAGGTTTTTAACACCTCAGTCAAAACGTTTGGAGGAATACATTTTCAAGTCAGAGTTAGAAGGATATTTTAAAAGCATTCTTTAATAAAGCACATTAGCACTTCTGTAAGGAGATAACTGAATATTCATACTAAGTGATTTTCATATCTCTTTCAATTTTGACAATATGGGTGAGAGACTGTGTGTATGCATAGTTTCTGAGTTTTTGTACTTTCTTTCAAGTTTTCATGGACTTACTCATTGTTATGAAATTGCTGTGTATAGCTCTATGCCAGTCTTTCAAGGTTTGTTGAATTTTATTCAATAAATATTAGAAGTATTTGCTAATCATACATTCTTTCAGTTTTCTGAATTTTGGCCAGCATCACACTTTGTCTATAGATGTAGATCACTAAGAGACTTCATATTTTAGACAGTATTAACAGGAAGCACACTTGGACTCTTTCTGACTGCCTCTACTCTTGCACAGATACCTAGGATCATTTCCTGGCACCCTATTACTGAAATCAGTTGCTAGGCAATGCATGTCATTCTATGGCAACAAATTGCATTCACATTGCAGACAGCAAAATGAACTCTGAAATGCTTATTCATGTGCCAATATTTAAACATCCGCTTGCTCTCTGTCTGTCTGCCTGTTCCTGTCTGTCTCTCTCTCACACACACTTTTTCTCTCCATGTATTATATGTACAGTAGAATGCCTTATCATCAGATATCCAGCCATTATAAATATAATATGAAATACAGATGTGCATTTTCATGAGTAAACAGATTTAAAAACATTATGGTAATTGATTTTATTAGTACTCTATTAAAAATCTATGCTTTTATCCAAACTTACATAGCTACAAGTTTCTTTAATATTTACAGGAATGGCCTCTTCAAAAGATTAATATTTATTACAGAAAATACAATATTTATTATAAATTATACATCAATATATCTACCTATCCATCCATCCTTATATGAGATGAATCAGGAATTTTAGGGATAACATTTCTGCCAGGCATGGCGGCACATGCCTGAAACTGCAGTGCTTGGAGGCTGAGGTAGGAAGATCACTGCAAGGTCAAGATGAGCCTGGACCACATAGCAAGACCCTGTCTCAAAAAGTGACTAAATGATAAAACTTTTAGAAACTGAAAAAGGAATTTGAAAGATTAAAATGTAGCATTCCGACAAAGTATAATAATTCTAAAAGATGACTACAACTAGAAAATTGAAAATAACTGAAAGATCTTGGAATGCTTAGCATAATAAATGAAAATGCATGCATAATAAAGTGGATGGATAGAAGGGCGAATGGAAGGATAGTAACATGCACATGGACCTGAAATGAAATTATATGCTGAAAGTGCAGGATAGGAAGTTACTTAGACTTTTAGAAAACAATTCAGGGTACCAAGACATACAAATTGAAGCCATACTCTTATTATAAAAGAAAAAAATTGGCAATGTTAGTATTTTGGAGGAAGCACAGACAAATATAGAGTAGATGATTAGACAGGCTTTTGTAATCAACATAAAGCCTTTAAAATATTCTTGATCCAACTGACTCAGTCAGGAGACAAATAAATCAACCTATGTTCATACTTTATATATTTAGTTATCTTTTAATTATTTTCTCACATGCATGTTTATTTGTCTGTCCAAGTTTGTTAAGTATACTTGTAAGGGTAAAAATAGAATAGAGAGCTAGATGAGTTCAATGAAACATTAATAAATGAGCATGAGACAAATGTAAACATACAAAATAATCATGAATAAAAATATATTCAGAAGACCAATTAAGCTTTTTATTTTTGTTTCATTGCAGTCCTTAGTCCATTTTTTCCTTAATTTCCTTATCCTATGTGTGTTTAAACTGTATTGTTCATTTTATTTATTTATTTATTTATTTATTTATTTAATTGTTATTATCTTTTTTTGCAGAACCAGGGATTGAACTCAGGCCCTTGTGCTTGCCAGGCAAGCATTTAACTTTTAGATTTAAAATAAAAATAACTGAAAATTACTGAGAAGTAATTCCTATTAGTACTATATCATGCAATTTAATGTTCATTAAATTTTGTGAAAAAAAAACTGAGTTAAAACTAAGAAAAGATGGAATCTTTACAAAAGTAATATAATTGCTTTATTATAAGAGAAAATTATATGAACATTTTCTGTAATTTTATTATTTATAAAGAAATGATGTTATATTATGTGTGTATTTTTAATGATCTATAATAGAGTAAAATTTTCTACATAGTGAAATTTAATTATAACTCATGAAAATAAGCTATCAATAAACATTACATTTTCTAAAGATAAGTTTAGGGGCCGGGGAGATGGCTCAGTGACATAAGCACCTGCCTGGCAAGCACAAGGTCCTGAGTTCATTCCTTGGTACTGACAATAAATAAATAAATAACTAGATAAATAAATAAGTAAATAAATAAATGTACTACATTTTAAAAAATAAAAAAGAAACATAAGTGTACACTCTAAAACCATAATACAATTTCTTGATAGTGCTCTAAGAGACACCCCTAGAAAATGAAATAGACCTACCTATAGATCAATGCCTCATAGACATGATAAGCAAACAATCTATAGCATAGTGAAATTATTACCACAGTTGAATAAAGTGAACTTATACTTGATCAATTACTTTAAATCATGCCACATTTCAAATTGATTTATGACAAAAACATGATTTTGTTTTCTAACATTTTATGTTATTTTTAATCATGTATTTATTTATTTAGTACAAGGTCTCTCGTTGCAGCCCAGGCTCATAGTGATCCTCCTGCCTCAGCCTCCTCAGCGCTGGGATTACAGGTTGCGCCACCAGCCCTGGGTTCCAGGACCAGCCCTGAATGTGGTACCAGGGATAAAAGCCCGGGTTCTTGCATTTGCCAGGCAGATGCTGAGAACACAGAGCTATCTCACCAGTCCTAAGATTTTATATTATTTTCTAGCATCTATTTCTTTTCCCCTTATTACATATTGTTTATTTCTAGTCTTTCACATAACCATACATTATATTTGGCATGTTTCCAGATCTTCTTACTGAGTTCTGATGATGAATTCTTCTTGCTCTCAGTTCTAAGTTATACAAAATATTTTAGAGTCTTGCTAAGCAGCTACCCTAATGAAGCACAGGAGGTGATGATTCCTGGAGTCAGTGTGGAAGTTAATTGCAGCATCTTCTCTCGACTCCAATCTTTAACATCTCTCCCATATGTAATATATTACCATTAACTTCCAAGGCCACTAAAGTGCTTATCCTATTTCAACACTGATTCGAAGGAAACTTATTTACTTAGTTAGATTTTGTGTGGTCGAAGCTCTGGAGGGCTTTTAAAATCCACTTACTTGTATATAGACCCACTTGAGTTGTAGAATTCTAAAACTAAACAAGTCTGTTCCTACACATTCAACAACATATTGTGAGATAGCAGACATAATGATGAGAGATTACAAGAGATGTGGGAACGAAAGGCACAGCAGAGTCCATAGAAATTTGGTATCTGGCCAGAAAAATCCTAGAATTTCCTTAATTTCTATAAGCCCTAGAAATATACCTCCATGGTTTTTGACTATGGATTCAAGTTCTTCTCTCCACTTCTGGACTGACAATTTTTCAGGAGAGATAAGCATGTGTCAAGCTGAGTAGTTTCTGTCCTCTTCCTGTCAGTAAAACCTTGGAGATTCAACAGCTCTTTCATTTTCTGTGGTCTCCTGTTCATTTGGAACAGTTTGGGAGCATTTTTTCAAATACTATTCTTTCAAAATATATGTGAGATTTCCATAAACCTCATGGAATTTCACCTCCAAATGTCTCCAAGATAAGCTGTTTAATGTCCTGCCAATCTTACGGTTTGATCAAGAGAATGTGTGAGGCAGTCATTTAATGTCCTTGAAGGTCTTTTTGTGTACTTAAGTAGGAAATCTAAGGAAACATTTTGATCTTCCTGTTGCTACCAGCATTTCTAAGTCCATGATTTTACAAATGGTCTATTCAAGGTAGTTTGGTCTTTCTACAGCATGGTTTTCCAAACCCACTAATATTCACCAAAATGCAAAACCAATCTTACATCTTTTGTACTTTGTGTATTTTGAGAGAAAGTGTGTGACTTCTGACCCCACAACCCATACACTCACACACGTGCTTGAAAGCACAGTGAGCCTTCAGCAGACACTCAGATCTCTTTCTGGGGTCATCACCAGCACTGTTAGCAAGATGTAGATGTAAATCCCCACTGCCTGTTACAATGAGGCCATGAGCTCCCTGGTGCATGCACTTCCTTGTAAAAGCAGCTCAAAGCACGGTATGTGTCACTCAGAGGAAGAGAAGAGGGAAGGAGCTCAGGTGCTATGAC
>NW_004525016.1:161006-162656 GCF_000260255.1 Octodon degus
TGTAGTATATTAATTTAGATTTATTAATTAAAGTTACTTCAATGGTTTATACATTATATCAACTTGAGAAATTTGGAAGTTTCACTAAGTGACTAGCAGAAGGCTAGGGTCTTCATTTGGTAAATATCCTGAGGGCTGAGGAAAGAGCTCAGTCATCCAACACCTGCCTGGCAAGTGCAAGGACCTGGGTTTGATACCAGGAACCACATGTCATACTGCCACGCTGGCCACGAAATCAGGTATGTTTGTGCATGCCTGTAATCCCAGCACTGAGAAGGCTGAAGGATCACAGAAGGATCACTATGATTCCAAGCTGCGTAGTGAGACCCTGTACCATATATATAGGAAGGCACAGAGATGGCATGAGTGCTACACCTGCCTTAGAAGAGGTAGCCTGCTTACAATGTAAGGGAGGGAAACAGTTCTCTCTCTCCTTTTTGTCTTCTGCTTTTGCTATCTTTTGCCACCTTGAACTGTTGCCCCTCAATCATGCCACCTTGCCTTGGAGCCAACTATGGACTTAAACTTCCATAGACTGTGAGCTAAATAAACATTTAATGTCTTTAATTTTGGTGTTTAGCATTTTTGTCTCAGAAGAAAAGTAATTAAGATAGTAAGTAAACTTTTATGACACACTCATAGTGCAAATAACAGCGTTTTTCTCAACAATAGACTGCATATTCAAAGGTGGTCCATGAGATTACAAAGGCGCTGAAAAATGTCCATTGACTAGTGAAGTCCTATCTTAACATTAAACTTTGATACACACCTAATTTTATGATGTTATATGTCATTATACTGTGTTGTCAGTTATATGCTTGTATAATTTTTTAAAAGATAATATTTAATCTTAACAAATGACTGTATTATTGGCTTATCTATTTTCCTTTGCTTCACTTTTCCTCTTTGTTGTACAATATGCTAAATGTACTTGCTTAAAAATTACTTTATAATCAGTATCAGACTCATATCCAGCATGAGACTCATATTTTGCTTGTATGGTATCTCTTGATTGCATAGAGTGGTTGAGTCAAGGGGATTACCCTACAGAATCTAGGTTTGAGTAAGTGAACCCTATGATGCTAACACAATGACAAAATAGCCTAAAAATTAAATCCTCAGAATGCACCTCCATCATTAAGTGATGTAAGTTTATATTTTATGTCAAATGTTTCCTTTAATCTTATATGTAGATGACATCAACTATATTTAATTTTATTAAGATATCATAAAAAATTCTTTTACTTGATGAATGATGTCTTTGAACTTGAGTAGTTTATCAGTCAAATCTTCAGGGCGTTAAACAATAGTTAGAGAAGGGAGGGAAGCAAAGGTATGAAAAAAGAAATTAAAAATTATTTGGAACACTTCCATCTCCCTACAAGGAATGTAAACATTGTGGAAGTCTTAGTTGATTTTCTCATTGCTGGGACAAAATACCCAACCAACACAGGTTTACTTCAGCTCACAGCTTGTAAAGCTTTCACTCCCCAGTTAGCAGGGTATCATGGTAGAGGTACATCACAGAAGATAAACAGTTCATGGTAAAGCAGGTAGGTAAAAGACAAGGTATAAAGTGCCTTCTTTCTGTCCCTTTACATTCCATCCAGGCCAAATGTATTTTGAGTGGTACCACCCTCAGGCAGAAGG
>NW_004525016.1:163313-164641 GCF_000260255.1 Octodon degus
TTGTGGAACCCTGATTGACTTCACAACTCTTGCATTCTGCATGCACCTAAAACCAGTATCACTTGGATGAGTCCAAGTCCACTGGCAGTTGCAGTAGTATCCAAGATTTATTTTCTCTTCACTGTAAGCGAGTTGAATGCCTGGTTTTCTGAGTACTGTGTACCCAATCCTGAGGTACAAATTCTCTAGGCTGACATCATTCTGGAATACTGTGCTAGAGGGTTATCTTCTCAAAGTACATTCTGGAATACTGTGCTAGAGGGTTATCTTCTCAAAGTACATTCTTTTACTTACAATTTTGAAGCTGACAGTGGAGGGTCCTGCAGGTTCTTGTGACACCCTCAGGCCATCTTTTCTATTGTCTTCTTCCATCTCATGAAGAAAGTTCTCCTCTGCTCCATCCTTTTAGTCTGCACCTTTACTTGGGTGTTCTTTCCAGCCAAACTTGAAACCTTTTAAATCATTCTTCTGGGCTCTTTTCTCTTGATTCTCAACATACATCTGGCTAAAAGCCCCCAGGAGTAGTGATGGCACTGCCTCAACTTTAGATTCTTGAAATTTCTCCAGCAAGATTGATTAATCTGCTGCCTATAAGCAGAATATAACACAGTTTATCATAAAGTTCAATAACAATGATTGTGTTAAACTCTCATTTATTCTTTAAATATTTCTATTGATAAATTATTTTAATTTTATGAGTTTTTATATTAAACAATGAGTAACATGAAAAAATCAAGAAAATAAGGTACTGTATTTTTAATATTTATTGTTTATAAAAAGTGTAACACTTTTCAACATCAACTGTTTTAGGTGTACGAAGTTAAAAATAAACACAAATTCCTATACGAACTACAATGAAAATAACAATAGCACTCTTCATAAAAATAGTCTTTAATTATCATGGTTAAGGCAGTTTTCACACATGGGAGCATGATATCCTGTGCACACATATCACTTGCACTGACAGCACATGTGTTTTGCTTTCCTAGCCTTTTGGTAGGACATAATGTCTCACGAATCTTGCTGTTTTGTCAGAAGCTATAAAATGATGTAATGTGTAATTAGCAGGTACATGAAATATCAGTACAATAAAGTGTTATGTTCTCAATTAAAATAAATATCAACATTTTCACATCAGCTGTGTACTTGCTTACAAAAGCTAAAATATAACCTCAAAATATATTCTTATATGAACTACAGTTAAAAAGCAATAGTGCTGTACAAAAATTCATTTCCTTCTATTATTATGCTCAACTGATAAGAAATGATGTTAATAAAATAAAATATCAAATGTGTAATGCATGCTTAGAATAGACATCAACATTTCT
>NW_004525016.1:165796-171130 GCF_000260255.1 Octodon degus
TATACAGACAATAGATTGAGAGGGCAACATTTTTGTTAGTATATACAGAAAATTATATATTAACCACCTAAATGTCTGCAGAAAACAATGGAGTGCCCTTGCAATTATGTATTGTGGAATTTGCATAAAAATTAATTCAAACTCTCATATGAAAATTGCTTTAAATTGTATTGTGGTATAGAATCATATCTGTCTTTCAGAAAGGATCTCATTTTCTCAGACAGATTTAATTCTTTAAAGTTTATTTGACTTCCAGTAAGGCATTTATTCCTTTGTCTCAGTTTTTCCAGAGATATTAGTTATTGTTTCTGCAACTATACAAAACAAGTCTAATTAATATTCCATACTAGTAAACAGTCATGTTTCCATGTTAGTACTCATAGCATGTTAATATAGATTTTCTTCCCAAATATACATTATTTAAAATATTTAAGTATATTATTTTTAATATTTTTTAAAGAAAAGTTGTGATACAAAGTTTATATTAATCTTGTAATATTTATTCACATACTTACATATTTTATTCTCTTAATGTAATTGATACCTGAAATATTTATATTCATGGAATTAAAGTTTGATTTCATATGTGCTATGAAGGTGAGCACAGCTTAAATTTTTTGTAAGCACAATTAACATCATCACTAAACTGAGTCAGAGTTCTAGCATTTACTTGAGTCAACTTAACTCTACACGTACACCAGCTTTCCCTTGCCTGTCTCCCACTAGAGTTTATCTCTAGCTTGAATGCTGACTTTCTCATTGCTTTGCCTTCTATCATTATTTTTATAAGATATAAATGTGATCTGAAGAAAAATATTGGTGATATAGTCTGTAGAAATGGCATTATATTGATAGGCTTTTGTGTCTATTTTTCTTGTCATTTTGATTTGGAAAGTCACATGTTAAATTGTATTGTAAAACTGTAATTTATTCATATTTGCTTCTATATAATAACTTCTTGAACTTAGTCTGTTTGGATTGCTGAAACAAAATATCATAGAGTGAATGATTTCAATAGTACTTCATTTCTCATACTTCTGAGGACTAGAATTCCATGACTAGGGTGCCAGTATAATGTTTTTCTTCTTTCCTTTTTAATGTATTTAGTACAGGGTCTCGCTGCACAAATATGACTCGATCATTCCTATTTTTCAGCCTCCCAAGTGCTGGGATTACAGGTGTGCACCACCAGGCCCATCTCAATCACCTTCTCAGCACACCCTAGGGGTGAGGCCTGTATGGCAGGCCAGGGATCAAACCCAGGCCCCCTGTGTCTCCCTAAGTAGGTGCTTTAATACACTGAGTTACCTAGTGGATCCTATGATCCGTTTCTGATGAGGCCTCTCTCTGAGTTATAGCTGGCCAGCTTCCCTTTATAGCCTCCCTTTAAAATGAAATAACAGAGCTTTAAATTCCTTTCATCAGGTCACTGTCTCATTCCAAGGGCTCTGTCATTTCATCTTAATCACCTCCTAATGACCTTACCTCCTAATACTATCTTATAGAGAATTAGTTTTCAGTTTTTCAATTATTCAGAATATTACACATATCAAAACATATATGCTCACCTTGTCAGTTTGGCACTTGGATCATTTCTAATTATATTAAACAAATTCTATTGATATAATTTATATTACAAAGATTTTATTGCACATATATTTATGTCTTCTAAAGTACACATGTAAGACTTTCTCAGCTGCAAAATTAAGCTTTGGGATGTTCTGGCATAAGGAATACATATATATATATATATATATATATATATATATATATATCATTGAAGGGTAATGTCGATATTTTTCTGAAATGAGCCATCTATTAATTTAGTGTTTGCATATGTAAATTATTGCCAATTTTTATGTAACCTACTCCATTTACTAATCTTTCTCATAGAAGCAGCCACTATCATTAATTGGTATGTTAACTATTCATCCAAATTTTAAAAGTTCTACTTCATGTAGGAGTAATGATAACTTATATCTAACATATTTAGCTATTAGAGATGCTTATTTAATTGAAATAAATATATCTTCTGTATTATAAAATTTCACCATTAAATATTAGGCTTTTGAATCTATTTTTGTCCTGTAATTTACATTGGTCATTACTAATGCTATGGTATATTCTTGACTGAATTTTTGATATTCCAAACTTTAATTTACATTTCATTTTATCTGAACATTTGAATCAATATTATTTAAAAATACTATACTCATGTTTTAAAAATAATTTATCTTAATATGATACATTACAGTTCATTGGAAAAATATATCACATATTCCTTAGGTTCTTTCTCACCAAGTTTCAACATTATTCATGAAGTAGTTCAAAATCTAACCTCTTTATCATCTTTTTCAGATGATTCATCCCTTGTCTAAAACCTAGTGTTAGGCAGAGGCTGTGTGGACTAGTAGTTCCTATCTCAATGTCACTGGAAATCAATACTAAAATATTTTTCAGTTATATACTTACAGAAGTATAATATTAGACATTATTAAGGTTGAACTTCTACACATACAAACATTAATACATACAGATTTGACATTATAATTGAATAAAATATTGTAATAAAATGATCTTCAAAAGCAAAATTAAATACACCCTAAAATATAAGTGTTCTGCATTATACTAAATTAGATTCCTTGATAAGATGGTATTGAATTCAGTACAGCCTCAAGAACATAGTTCTGATATCTACTACTGCAAGCCATTAATTTAGAAATCTCTAAGGGTTAAAATTGTATGCACCTGCACACTCTATATTAAAGAAAATAAATCTTGTGCATGAGAATTCTTAATGTTCTACAACAAGGACCTTCTCTACAGAGACATGTACTGGATAAAATCCAGAGAATTAATTCCTAAAGAATATTGTAAAAAGAGTAATTTTACCATAGTCAATATTTTATGTGATGAAAATATATTTATTCAGAATGGTTTCAGTAAAATGAAAACACGGATAAAATATTTCAGTTACACAACATGGTATTAAGTTCATTATATTTTAAGTGATGAGAGTTGTCAAAAACTTTGGTGCCTAACTAATCTCCATAATATACTACTCAACGCTACTGGATTTCAATTCCCTGTGTTTTCAAACAGGAAAAATGGTGTGGTGAGTAAAGTAACCTATGCCAACTGGATTGGTTTGGGAGCCACCTGTGAGATTATGAAAGCACATTTCTGAGAGTGTCTGGGAAAATCCTGGATGCATGATCTTGGGTACTATGAGTGATCCTTGGCCCCTTCCTCTCTATTCCTGCTGTCCTGGTCCGGTTTCTCAACACCATAGTTTGAGCAGCTTTGGTTGGCTAAGCCCTTCTACTATGAAGTTTTGGTCTTACTTTCAGATAAATAGGCATTAAATCCCCTTAAAACATGAGCAAAATTAAACCTTTTTACCTTTAGCTTATGGCTGTCAGATATTGTGTTTCAGTTATGGGAAAGTTGACTGATACGGATGGCGTTATTTATTTTGCTTATCTAGGAGATTTGAATTGAAGAATTAACAAGCTGTTATATGTGTGTGCTCTAAATACCACTCAAAGAGTTTAGCTCTCAGACAGAGTTGGCCCTGCAGATGGAGTTCAGTGACATTATTCTTGGAGGATCTGAGGCCTGTGGCTTGGGCCAGTGAGCTGCAATAAGCTGCTAGGCTCAGTGGGGCCCAATCTGAGGTCCAGACCTACGGGAAGATCCTCATGGCACAAAAGGAACAGGCTATAACTTAGGTGAAATATTCATCCTGGAAGACTGCAGCTACATGAAAGGAAGGTTCTCAGGCAGAACTCAGGGGAACTACTTTACATATAAATTCCCAATTAATGATCTGCTTTACTATATAGCTATAGTGTTTTCTCCTGTGGTCTAATATACAAAAGCATTAGTTACCAAATTTTGTCAATGTCTAAATCTCACTTGCAGTTATTAATACTGCTAGCTGTTCTATTGTAACTTCAGTACCATGACTACTTTAACCACATATTCTTCTTCATATAATACTATTGGGAGGAGCTTGGGTAACAAATTCACCAAAGGCCTAATTCAAAGGATGAAGGACTTTGCCAAAGGGAAAGCAAAATCCCATGATCAGTGGAAAAAGCAAAATCTTGGAATGTGACAAAACAAAAAGCTCTGAGACAGATGAGATACCTAAAGAGCAGAATCATTATGAAGAGGCCCTGATTGCAGTGATACACTACCTAAAATTGAACTTCCACCAAAAACTATCACAGATGTTAGTATAAAGAGAACTCTCTAAAATAGAAAATGACAAAACGAAGGAGAAAAGTGTAATTTCAGAAACCAACCCCACTGGAAACAAATCCAGAAGACACTATCATAGAAGAAATGGGTAGTCACACTCCTGAAATCTCTGCAACAATGGCAACCGAAGGAAAGGAACAACAGCATAAAGGCACAGAGAAAGGAAAGGTCGTAAATAATATTCCACATAAAAAAGAATTGATTACTACAATGAAAGAATAAGTGCATCTAAATAAGAACTATAAAAATAGAAGAGAATAGAAATATGATGGAAACCTTGAATGAGAAATCTAGGAGAGAAATAGTATGCATGAAACAGATCCAAAGAGCTATGCAGAAAATTAAAAGTTTCATTAAAAATTAGAAAAACTATTTGAATGAAAGTGAGATACACTTTCAGATCTTGAATACTGTTGCATCTAGTGACCAGGAAAAGAAATATCTCTTAAATCTAACAAGGATCCAAAAAACAATAATTCAACAGCTGCAAGATGATGCAAAGATGAACAGCATAAGACTAATAGCCATCAATGAGAAAGAAGAGTTAACACAAAGGATATAAAAACAATACAGGTGTACATTGTAGCAGAAAACTTCCAAAATATGGGGAAACAATCTGACATTCAGATACCAAGGCATATAGAACTCCAAATAATATCTACCCAATTAAATCTACACCCAGACATATAATAATCAAGTCACCAAAAATTCAGCACAAAAATAACATACTGAAAGCCACCAGAGACAACAAACAGATGACAGTTAAAGGAAAAACCAGCAGAATAGCAGATTATTACATAAAAACAAGTCAAGGAGAGCCTGGAGTAAAGTATTTCAAATCCTACAAGAAAACAAAATTCCAACCCAGTCTAATATACCCTGTAAAACTCTCTTTCAAGTGTAAAGGAGAAGTAAAATACTTCCATGACAAAGAACAACTAAAGCAATTCATAATGACCAAGCCAACCCTACACAGAATACTAAAACACATTCTAGAAAGGCATGAAAATGACCACAACTCCAACACCTATAACAGAAACAAACCACCAAACAGGGCAAACAATTAAA
>NW_004525016.1:172330-173789 GCF_000260255.1 Octodon degus
AGAATGACTGTCATAAAGACATCAACTAATAACAAATGCTGGAGAGGTTTTGGGGAAAGGGAACACTTTTCCACTGTTGGTAACAATGTAGATTGATACAGCCACAGTGGAAATCAGTGTGGATACACTTCAGAAAACTAGGGTTAGAAGTCCTATTCACCCCAGCTATTACCCTTGTGGGGTAAGCCTTGTGGGTTTCAAAAAAATCTGAAAACATAACACCGGAGTCATATATGTGCAACCATGTTCATAGCAGCACAATTTATTGTAGCCACATCTTGGAAACAACCAAAATGACCATTACCTGAGGGATGGGATAAAAATTGTATTTTCACACAATGGAATATTACTCAGCTATAAAGAAGGACAAACTTGAGGCTTTATAGGTAAATGACTGCAACTAGATGCTACACTCATAAGTGAAATAAATCAGACTCATATATGTAAGTATCATATTGTCTCCCTAAAGTATAAACCTGAAAAAATAGATAAAATATGAAAAGAATAATAGCTATGGTAAAATGTGAAAAAAACTGAACATATGGAATGAACAAAAAAGACGAGGAAAAGGACAAAAAGGAAAAAAAAGTAAGGGGGGAAATCGTGCATGTATATATTCATGACTGCTGTGATGATTGCAGTTCTCATTTCCATCAGTTGTTTGAAAGTAGCAGTTAATTTTAATATTTTCTCTTTGACTTTATATTATTATGTATAATCTGAGCAACTACATCAAAGAGCAAGGGACAATATGAAAATCACAGTTGAATACCTTTCATCTTGTTCTTCTAAAAGTGAACCATTTCTAATGTCTTATGGATTAATATACTCTCTTTAAAATAAATTGTAAAAAAAACAAAAAGTAAAAAACAAAAATTAAGGTTTATTGAAAGTAAGAATTGGGGCTGGAGAAATGGCTCAGTGGAATCAGCGCTTCCCTGGCAAGCTCAAGGACCTGAGTTCAATCCCCGGTTTTGCCAAAATAAATAAATAAATAAGAAGAAGAAAGTAAGCATTAATGTTCAATTATTTGACCAATTATGCATACTTGTATCTATTAATGTGAACAACAGATTTGACAATGAAGATGTGTAATACATCACCATTGTTAAATTTTTATTGTTTTGAAATTCTGTATCATGTGTACTGTAGCTTGTTACTGTTTTAGCTAGTTGTTTTTACCCTTTAAAATAAAATTTAAAAATACTATTCTACTGAGACTCATGCATATAATTAGAAAATTATTATTCAGTATGCACAAAATATTCTCTGAGAATGGCAATGCTGATTTGATCAAAACACAAGAAAACATAGGTTACTTCTACATAAGGATGACACATGGAATGCAGATGTTTAATTTGGCTCCCATTACAGGCTCTTGAAAGGATTAAGAAATAATAGAGGGATTTTTATGGTAGCACATTCCTATAATCCCAGCACTAAGAAGGCTGCGGTCCCA
>NW_004525016.1:176252-178099 GCF_000260255.1 Octodon degus
ACAGTGCCTGCCTGTGGTCCCAAATTCAATTCCCAATACCACAGAAACAATTAAAAGCCAA
Organism: Octodon degus; assembly: GCF_000260255.1. Classification (NCBI taxonomy): domain Eukaryota; kingdom Metazoa; phylum Chordata; class Mammalia; order Rodentia; family Octodontidae; genus Octodon; species Octodon degus. The sequence goes on from NW_004525016.1 coordinate 176,314, forward strand.
CAAACAAAAAACAGATCTTAAATGTCTCAAAATACTTTTAAGAGTGTGGAAGAAGGTAAGGTTGGAAGTACAAAATGATTGTAGAATGATTTATTATTTAATAGGGTTCATATCTAGTATAAAGACTTGAAGATATTTTTCATTTTTATGAAGCTTATTGGTGCCATTTAGGTAATGAACACAATCTTCACAGGGAATTTGTACATGTTCAGGATGTATCTGGAACAGATGTATCTTTATGAAAATAAGATACATCTTTTCCCCCCATTATCCTGCCCTCCTTTATCCCTCTTCTCTTCCTCATTTACAAAGTTTTCTTTTTCTATTTTGACTTTCTTTTTTTCATTTTTTCTTTTTACTTTCTTTGCTACTCCTCCATCCTTAGTTTCTCTTTCCTTTTGAATAAATTATTCTGATTTCATAAAATGTGCTATACAATTTGTTTCTTATTTACACTTATGGTTTCCCACATCAGAGAGACAATTCTACATTTACACACGTTTATCCAATGCACTTCATTGGAGTATGTTCCCAAGGTGCACCCAATTAGCTACAAATGCCTCAAGTTTATACCCTTATATATGGCAGAGGAGCACTCCATCATATAAAAATCATATTTTTTAATCATTCATCTGTTGCTGTGCATTTGGGCTGTTTCCAAGATTGAGCTATTGCAACGTGTGCTGCTATAAACATGGGTTCCCATATTTTTCTGTGGTATGCTGCTTTGAATTGTTTTGTGACAATCCAAAACAAGGGAACACCTGGATCAAATTAAGTGTCTATTCTAGTTTTAGAGGAAATTTTACACTGCTTTCCACAGTGGTTGCAATCCCACACCAACGGTGAGGAATGCTTCTTTTCTCCCCACCCCTGCCAGCTTTTGCTATTGTTTCAATTCTTCATAATAGCCATTCTTCCAGGAGTGAGGTGAAATCTCAGTATTGCTATAATTTGCATCTCTTGAGTGACCAGAGATGTTTTTATTTATTCTTTGCTATTTCTACTCCTTCATCTGCATTCATTTCAGATCTCAGTTTTGGGGTTGTATCTTTAAATTAGTAGGGGGTGGTCCTGATTATTTTTAATTCTTTATATGCTCTAGACATCAGTCAGTTGAGAAGCAACTGAATAAAAGATTTTTCTCCTGTGGTTGTGTTTTCTCTCTGCTGGGGAGTTATTTTACTGTGCTTAGATTTCAGTTGTTGACATTTTGGTATTTTCCATGTAGTTATGGCTTTATTCATGAAGTATTTGCCTACACCTATGTCTTCAAAAGCTCCCTATATTTTCTTTTCCATCATGTACATTATTTTTGTTTTGCTATTTAGGTTTTTGCTCCATTTTTTGATTTTAGCTTAATGCCAGGTGATAGACATGGGCCTAATTTTTTTCTTTGGCATATGGAAAGCAACTATTTTTGCAAAACCATTTTTAAAAAGGTTATTTTTTTCTTGTGACAGTGCTCAATGTTTTTGCAAAATAAATGTTGGATGAGTACATTTGAAATTATTTATTCATCTTCTAATCTATTCCATTGTTTCTGTGGTCTCTTTTGTCCCAGTACTATGCTGTTTTCACCTCAGCAACTCTGTAGTGTAATTTCAAGACAGGGATTGTGATTATCTTTTCTTGATTTAATGCCTAGTATTGTTTCCGCTATTTTTTTTGTTAGAAATAAATTTTAACCCCCAAATGGTACTATATTCATTACTTAAAACTCAATAGCATTCCTATACACAAATAACAAACTCCCTGAGAGAAAATTTAGGGAATTGACCTTTCA
>NW_004525016.1:178809-180698 GCF_000260255.1 Octodon degus
TTGATACAGAGTCTTTCTACAAAGTACAAACTCACAGTGGATCCTCCTATCTCAGCATAATCAGCACTGGTATTACAGGAGTATGCCACCGCTCCTTGTTTTGGGGCCAGCTCAGCATGCCTGGGATTCACAGGCTGGCATGGCATGAAGTACTAGGGATGGAACTGCCAGGGAGGTGCTTAGCCTACCGAGCTATCTCACTGGTCCTTTTAATATATAATTTTTGTCTTCCTTTCTATCATATTTTATTGTACATAAAAATCTCGATTGTGTATTTTAGGAGATGAAAAATATAATGTTCATTATGAAACACCGTTTCAAATCCTTTTCACATTTGCTGCAAAATATGAATCATAGGATAAATGATTTTTAATGAGCATATGAGTGACTGTATTTGAGGGTGCTGCTATTTAAGATTTTTTTTAAGAGAGCATCAGAATTTTAGAGAAAAGTTTGGGAGGAGCCAGGAGTCTGGTCAAAATATTAAAGTAATGTTACTATGGGAAATGCTTGGAGAAGCAGGTGTAGTCTATATAATTTAGGAAAGACTTATTGGAAAACTTTAGAAACTGAGACAGTGCTTTATAGTTAAAAAAAAAACTTCAAAACTGAAGTTATCAGACATAAAAAGAAATAACAAGATGCTTTTCCTAAGAAGTACTCCAAAATATCCTAAGAAGTAATCGAATATGATTTCCTTTGACAAATATAAGACTAATATGAAGATTGAAAATTTTTGTCAGGCATCAAAACACCGTAAACCACACATTGAAATGAAAGAGCTGAAACATTAGAGCAAACCTGAGCTGGAAAAGAATGTTTCAGAGCTAAATCTCAATTTGGCATATTATCAACCCAGGAATTTAAATGGGACAATTTTGAATAATATTACCCTTAGGTCAAAATTGAAAACTAAATTTTCTATCATTAGTACAGTGTCACATTCTCACATTTTTCTGTTATACAAAGATAATATTTTGCATTTAATTTCAAAGTGCATATATAAAGGGATATCGACACTAGGATACTGTGAGTAAAAGTGAAATTATAAACAACTAAAAAGAGATGCTCTTTTAATGAATTCAGCATAATCAGTCACTAAAGTATTTATCTCACATCTATTCAAGAATGATATATTGTCAGACATAAACAAAATGGAAATTATATGTTACACATAAAAGATATTTTCAGACTTAAACTAAATGGAAATTCTGCACATTACACAGAATAATTGATATCTTAATACCATTAAATATTGCTGAAGTGAAAACGTATGACCTACAACCTGTTTCAGAAAAAAATACCCAGGCAAAATACAGAGAGGGGGCATTGTGCTTGCTCTCAGGCAGGTGAGCCTTGGTGACCAGGAAAGGCTTATATTTTCAAGAGAGTTTCACAAATGAAGAAGCAGTGTTTTTATTTTAAGAAAGGGAAAATCTTCCTATGACAGAGGATTACTTTGTAAAACTTCAAGTTAAAGCTTGTGCTCTGAGCCAGATAAACACAAAGGTTTTGGCAGAAATGAAAATGGAAAAGGATTTCTTTCCTGTTGGGAGAAAGCTTGCTGGAATAATATTAGACGTTGGAAGCAAGGTATCATCCATCAACCAGATGATTAAGTAGTTGGGATTTTGCCTCTGGATTCTGAAGACCTAGAACTTTGTGAAGTTATAAGAGTACATGAGCATTATTTGGTTCATAAACCAGAAAATGTCACATGGACAGAAGCAGCTGGACCCGTTCGGGAGGGAGCAAGAGCCTATACAGCGCTGCACTACCTTTCTCATCTCTCTTCTGGAAAATCAGTGCTGGTCATGGATGGAGCAAGTGCATTCGACACAATAGCCATTCATTCAGCACACCACAGAGGAGCCAGAGTGATCTCAACA
>NW_004525016.1:182812-191365 GCF_000260255.1 Octodon degus
CTTAAAAAGTAGCAGCAAGTAAAAGGCTCAAGTCAATAACTTCTGACATTGCCAGTCCTATAGATAACCCACTACTGTTATGGACTACTGGACTATATTGGATATTTTGCTGCATCCATGCACCTACAATATTTAGGTGACAATGGAATACCCTTTTCTGACAAACTGAACAAAAAAGGGGATACAAAGGAAAGAACATTTTGTATCTGTATATTCAAAATAGTTAGGATAGATATACACATGCTTTCTCTTAATTCACTGAATAAAAAGACTTGTTCTAATAGTGCTTATGGACAGGATATCATGCCTACATCTTGTACTATGAATAACCACTAAGAAGACAACATTATGCAATGTATTCATTATTAAAACTGTCCTACTAATTGGTTTTGAAACTGTCTCATTGTTATTTGTTTCTCAATAAAATTGTTGTTTAAAAAAGAAAGATGTTTGTAGATACCAGTTTTCCATAATTTATGTTCAAGCTGCCACTGGTTTAACATAATTTCTGTAAAGGGAAATATAGAAAAGTTTTTTTCTGAGACTGTTCATTTTCTTACATAACTGTTAAATTCTGATACTGCCTTTCTAATTACAGAAACAGATATACTAATGAAAGTTTATTTAAGGATGCCAAAGTTTTGATTTTATATTGTTTCATATGATAAGTCACACTATTCCAAAATCATCTAAAATGTTTTAAACCTGATAACAAGGTAAATAATAACTTCACCTTGTCTGCTGCCTTTATCACTTGAGCTTCTTTTGGAAATTCCTGCAGTAGAAAATGTAAAGAGACATTAAACATAAAGAAAAAGCTAAAACACACTTTTCTTAAAGATTCAATGTTAATCCAAGTTCAACAGATTTGGAATTGTTTAGTGATATTAACAAACTGAAGTCATATTTAATCACTTTAATTTCTGAAACAGTCTGTAGCATGTGACTTAAAATGCTTGTTATATTTATTTTTTATTTTTTTTTCTTTTCAAAGTTTTATTGATAAACATATAGCAATGAGACAGTTTCAAATCAAATCGAAAGTACAGTTTCAAGAAATAATACACTGCATACATTCTTCCTAGTGGTTAATTGCTGTACAAGATGCGGACTTGAGATCCTATTTACAAACACCATTAGAACAAATCATTCTATTCATTAAGAGAATGTAACTATATATCTATCCTAACTACTTTGAGTACACAGACACAAAATGAATATTCATCTGTATAGCCTTTTGTGTTAAGTTCCATTATTTGAATATTATAGGTGTGTAAACTCAGCAAAATATTCTAAAAGAGTCCAGTAGCCCATAATAGCATTGGGTCTTCCGCTTAACTGGCAATGTCAGAAATTATTGACCTGAGTCCCCCACAGCTCAACAAAACAGCATGGCTTTACTTCCTATATTTCATTGTTATATTTATTATCTGACATTTAGCTTTATAATTATAATTTGAAAGTGTATATATAATTATAGACATGTGAATTTCATTGGAAAATTTAAAAGAATGCTGTAGTTTTAATGGAATCAAATATTTATCATAATTTTATTTTCTATATATTATGAAGTGATAAGTATAACAAATTACAAGGAAAAATTTTTCTGATGAATGATTACCCTGATAGTATTAAAAGTGAAATTGAGACATATTTAATTCATAAACATGGTAGTGAATATTTATGGGAAGATAGCTCACTAGTTTTGTAAATTAAACCAGATATTTAAAGAAATTTCATTTCTTCAATATGAATTAAAGTAAAATTTTAATATCTCTACCACATCAGTTTCTTTACTTTCAACTTTTTTAATTGAAAAAAATATTTAGGTACATAATTTGCACATGGACCTTTAAAAGCTTAAAAAATCAAATTTTGAATTTCATGACTGTAATGAATAAATATGTCTGTATAAGAAAATAAATACATATTGCTTTCCCCTTGTTCTAAAGGTTACTTTTGGGAGAATAATTAATTTGACTTTAGTATGCTTTCTCAAAATCCTACCAACAAATATTAACTGAAATAATAAAGAGGATATGGTTTTTCTTATGGATACTGCCACTAACTCAGGATTGAGGAGTAATTACATCTAAGGGGATTATAACTGCAATCTGTGGGAGCCATTAAGGAACAAACACTTCCTAGAGTGTAGTGATGCGCATCTCAAGCCCAGCCATCTGCAAAGTGCAAGCAGCAGGGATGCACACTGCAGCCTCCAAGCCCCAAGATGTAGTTAGCAATTTACCAGTTTAGGGAGGCTTTGTGTCAAAATTTGACAAATAATAAAAAGGAGAGTCATATAATGTAACTCAGAGCAAAGGCTTTGGGTTCAATCCCAGCACTACAAACAAAGAAGAAAATATTTAAATCTTTTGTGTCCTTTGTCATATGCAGTCTTTATATGATGTAATTTCATGAGAGAAAAATGTATTCATAAAATAATTTCAAGAGTCAAGAATATTTTCAAAAATCTAAATACATAAAAGTAATCCTTTAGGCAAATATTAGATGTGTTTCTGAATTTTTTCTATAAGTAGGCTTTGTTTATAGTTTCTGCTAGTATTTTATACATAAATGTATACCAAACTTTTCTTTTATATTTCATTATTAATTGCATACATATTGAACAAGATTTCAAACTACATTAGTACAATGAAAGTATTCTAAAACCTCACAAGATTAAACCACTTGGTAAACATATTTATTTTTCTGAAAATAAAACATGCTATAAAAATAATCAGGGCAAATCAAACATACATCGAATATTTGTGATAGGTAACTTTATGTTGATAATGAATAGAAAATTTTCAAATCCTATAATTCTTTTTTTTAAAATTTGTATTTTAGTGCAGGGTCTACAAGGTCTCATTACACAGATGGGACTCATAGTGATCCTCCTGTTTTCAGCTTCCCAAGCACTGGGATTATAGCACACTCAGCCTCAGTCACCTTCTCAGTGCACACCGGGGACAGGGCTGGCAAAGCAAGCAGGGGATCAAACCCTGGTCGCTGGGCCTGCTTAAGCAGGTGCTTTAGACTGCTTAGCTATCTGATGTGCCCCTCCAATCCTATAATTCTCCAGGTGTTCATATGGACATAATAAATCTGACAATGCCAGAAGTGCCTGTTTAGGCAGGATATAGTTTTCTTCTTTGTTTTACACAACTTATTAAAAGCCAGCTTATGTTCTCTGAAGGAAACAGAAAGCGGAACTATTCTGCACTTCTCTTTGTTTTATTACATTTTGTCCAACTCAATGTTCCAATATTTTTGCCAAGGTCAGCATGTGATATGACCAACTCTTTCTCTACTATTGAAGAAGTCAACTTTTGGTTGCGAGTAACCTATAAACAAGCTCACTCTGCCTCCACTCATGCAGTCCACTTAATGGAAGCGTGTGGTCAGAGTTCTCACCAGTCTTGTGAATTCAATGGCACCTAAAATAAGAGCTGCTGTTTTCATGCTGGCTTCTCCTAAATAACTAGAGCACTGCAGCAAGTGTAGCTCTAATCCTGCTTAACATTCCACCAACAGCAAGAGAGGAGCACTGTGCATCAGAATACTCTTCAACACTGAAAAGTTGGCATCACTAAATAAATATTGGTGTCCTTGTGAAAGGGAATAACTTTTTTTTGACTTATTCTCTACCATCAGCTAGAAACAAGTCTTCACTTGAAATTCCAAAAGATTTGGTGGAATGTGGTGGATTAAAATATTTTACATGCATATGAAAATATCACATTAAAATTCAATATTTTGTAAAGTTAATATGTACTAATAATATATATATGTATATATTTAAAAATATTAACATGGAATAAAATGAGAAAAAGTACTTAAACTGAAATATTTTAACATGATCTGGCATAGCTTTGCTTCTTTGTGTTCTTTTGTCAAATTTACCTCATTCTATCATCTACTTTTTCCAAAAAAGATTTATGTCAATAATTTTGGAAGAATTTCTAAAAATTATCATGTCAGCTAAAACTCTGGACTAGTTTTCCAATAGGAAAAAATACTAGTAACATTTTCTCCTAAATCAATTCATGTAAACCAAACTGCTGAACACTTTCTTCAGAATAGCTGTATTTACTATAATAAATGAATAAAAAAAATACAAGACTGTTATTTGCCCCTCTTCACCTGGATTCCTAAATTTTAAACAGATTCAAGGATAAAAATTATATTTGAGGGTCAGCCAAATAGCTCAGCAGGTTAAAGTGTCTCCAAGCATGCACAGGGGTCAGGTTTTGATCCCTGGGCCTGCCTTGCCAGCCCTGCCCCCAGGACATGCTGAGACAGAAATTGCGACTGGGCATAGTGGTACGTGCCTGTAATCCCAGATCTTGGGAGGCTATAAACAGGCCTATCTAGTAATGAGACCGATCTATGAGTCCAACTTAATAGTGACACCCTGAACATCCTGTAGACCTTTTCCTAAAATACAAAAAAAAAAAAGAAAGAAAGAAAGAAAAAAAGAAATTTGTATAAAATAAAAATTCTTGTCTATAAAATACTTTTCTTAGTTTCCATTGCTGAAATGGTCTTTTGAAAATTCGTACTCTCTGAATTTGATTGACATCATCCAGGTGCTTATGCCACTGAGCTATATCCCCAGGCCCCTGATTGACATCAGTAGGGAGAGCAGTTCCATTTCTACAGCCTGCGATCATGTATACTATTCATTTTTTCATCTTTAGCTGCACAACTCAAACGCTGCAGAAAATTATCTGTCAGTGCACCTGGTGGCTGTCACAATGAGCTCCAGTCCTTGTTTGATGTTTACTGACAGCTTTCAGCCACAACATTTTTGCCCCCCTTTGGCTCATGTCTCAGAACACTAACAAGGTCCAGGCTGTCCCTCCTTTGGCTCTTACACGAAATTCAAATCACACAAATCCAGGTTCATACAGGAAATCTCAGTTCAGTTCCACCCACTATCATAAAGCAAACATAACATTGCCAATTGTTCACATTTCCTAGATCTCTTAAATCCTGTATTTGCAGAAAATCTCATTGTGAAGAGTAAACCTTCCACATTGTGTTTGTGTGTGCATACTCACAAACATTCAACTCATTATCTAACCCAAATTTGGGAGAATGAGGTCATTAGTAAAGAAAAAAAAAACCCTCTATATTTATTGTCCAAATATTTTAGTATTATATTAAAAGACTCATGTTGTAGAGTTAGTAAAATCAAGTTTTGTAGAGCTTCAAATGGAGCACAATCAGTAATTTTCTAAATTGTATAGTAAACTGTCTCCAAAATGTATAGAGTTTAATAGAATGAAGGAAAATTAATGGACCAGAATCACTTCAGAAACAAAAGGTTCAGAGGCTCCATTCTGCAATGGGACTGCAAGACTTCTGAACATAAAGCAGTAGTGAAGGAGTGAACCAAGGTGATACATTGCAGGTCCAGCTTTACCTTGCTTGAACAAAGGCTGTTCAACTGGCTGTTGTCACTGTTAGACAAAACAGCCACTGTGATTCACTGGCACCCAGCTATAAGTTCAAATATATCTTTTGGTGCACTTCCATGTCAGGTTTTCCACTAGTTCATGTTCAGCATTAAATTTCAGTGTACTAGATAGGGATTCAGAATACAGAGGAAGCCTGAAGGCCAATTTTAGTCTACTGAAATACTTTTCTTATGTATTTAGTATATATTTTATGTATAATCATATAGTTTTTCTGTTTTGATTATTAATTTCTTGTATTCAAGATCACTGTTTGGAAATTATTTATTTACTTGTTGTAACTTGTTCCCTTTTCTATTCTCAATATAGTACTTATTGTGAGCACATGCACAAAGTTATATTTATTAAGACATTTGTACTACTTAAAACTGTATACAAAAGAATCAATAATATTTTTATGTAAAACAGATGAGTTTTTAAAAGCAATTTTAATATCTGATGATAGTTTATATTAATGGACTGCATTATTCAAGAATGATTAGAAATCATTTTTACTATATTGTGCCATCATGCCAACTTGTTGGCTGTACAGTATTGAAAACATAAACATTTACTGAGCCCATGATTACATCTGCAGCCTCACAAGTTTCTTTTCCTCGAAAAGTCTTATTTAAATATTGCGGTGCGCTGTAAATTTGTTCATGTGAAATGTACTATTTGATACTGTGAATTCCAAAATCACTATCTCTAACCCAGAATCTAATCAAACACTTTCATATTTCCTGTTACCCTTATAGATTTGTTGATCATTGTCATTTCAGAGAAATGGAAAAATGCTGTATGAAACACATACAATTAAATAGTAACTTTGTTTTGAAATATTGATACATTTTGGGTAAATTTCAATGAACTTGAAGTCATCAAAACTTTTGTTTTGCCTTTGATACAAGGCCTCTCTATGTGTTAAGACTGGACTTCAACTCACTGACTTGAACTCATTATGTAGCCCAGTCTGGTCTTGAATTCATGATAATCCTTCTGCATCAGGCTCCCAAGTGCAACACTATGCCCAATAGAAGAAGTCAATTTTTACCTCCATTATATTAGTATTTTCCTAGTAGAGCCTTCTTTTAAGAATTATTTTTGCATAAAAACTTTGTGTATTAGAAGTATCTACAATGTCCGCATACTTTCTATGTAACCCAGTTTCTTCCCCTCCAGCAGATAACTTTGACTCCTCTAGAAATGAAATAGAAGCATCAAAAGAAGGTTTTCCAGTTTTCTCCTAACTAACTGAGATGCTTTGTAGCAATGGGACATTTCCATCATTCTTCTTTTCCTTAGAATAGTCATTTCCACTATGTCATTCTTAAATGCTGTGTTTCATCACATTTTCTCTTTTTTACTTTCACATCCTAGTTACTTTAAAATGTTTGTATAATTTTCAATCACCTGAACATATTTATATATTAATTATAATGATATATTATAATCACTGACCACACCCAAAACTCAATTCAAAGCCTATTCTACATATATTTATGCTAATGGTATATAATTATTAAATGATGACCATCCATGCATTTGCACAGGCTCCAAACTGAGGATTTATTTATTTTTTTTACTTCTTGACCAATATATTTCAATGTACAGTGTATTTATTTCCTAAGTATATTGATATGTCTCCCACCCTCACCATTATTTTGCTTGTGTATTTGTGCAGTATGTCCTACCTGGGAAGCAGTTATTTTTAAATGTAGCTTTTATTTTTGGTCTATATTTTTCAAGTTGTGTTCAGTATTTAATTAAAAACAAAAAAATTTGGGGTCTAGGAGATGGCTCAGTGGAATAAGTGCTTCCCTGGCAAGCTCAAGGACCTGAGTTCAATCCTCGGTTCTGGAAAAACAAAAACAAAAACAAAAAACCCAGTTAAATCATCTTCCACTCTTTTGTTTGAATAGTTAAATTTCAAAGTAAGTGTTATTTGTAAGTGAATGAAAAAAAGCAGTTTTTTTTTAAATGGCTAAAATTTAAAATTTAAGGCACGTCTTGAAGAGATAACTAACAATACTATCAGGATCAAGATATTTTCCAATTCTTTGTTTTTTTATGTATGTTTTATTGTCCTATTTACAAATATAAATTGGTTTTGGAGGGACAAACATATTTCTTTTGTTCAAATAAGAAGAAATGAGAAACATTCTTTCCAGGGATTTAAGCAAAAGGTTGAGGCTTGCTGGCTATGACTGATTCACCAGGGTTTGACTTAAGCCTCATCATGCCAGGGTCTAATGGATGGAGCCCAGGAGCCCATGGACTGGAAGGGGAATTTCTAAATGAAAACCCAGACGTTCACTAGAATTTCAAAGAAAAGATCCTGAGAACACAAAAATCAATAAATAGCAGATCATATTTTACTGTTGTTTTCAGAAGAAAAAATAACTTTTCAACCTGACTTATAAGACTGTCCAAGACAAATCCCTTAGTTCACTGACCACTCTCACTTTTGATTTTCTACCCCACTGACATTTCCATGAGTCTCCAGACCATTGTGTGTACTTCATCCACTTAATATATGACTGCTCGCTTGCTGTTTCTGGCCTTATTTACTCAGAGGGTTTAGCTTAAATATGATTTCCTCAACGAAACTTCCCTTGACTGCTTTGATTGATAAAGTATTGGTTATACATTACTTCTTTTATGTAAAGCTCCTAACATAATTTTCTAATATATTTATTCACATTAATATCAGTTAATAAATATCCTCACTAGAATGTAATTTATTTATTTAAAGGCAGACATTTTTCACTCTTGAGTCATTCCTTTTTGCCTAATGTATAATCCATATTAAGTTCATTGGGATATTTTAAATGGATTTATCCATGAATCACTGGCTATAAAATTGTAATTACAATGTGTTTAACACTATCCACCAAAGATTTTTTGTGTATTGTGGTGTATTTTAAATGTTCTGTTTGTTTATTCTATTCGCCATCATTAGTGTTTTTGTGTATGGGGAAAACGAATACAATAATAATTTGGAGAGCTAGCTAAGTATTTATTCCTGTGTTGGTATTAGTGGGGGAAAAAGAACAAGCCTACTTCTGTTCTTGTTCTGTTTATTTTTTCT
>NW_004525016.1:191465-216358 GCF_000260255.1 Octodon degus
AAGCCTACTTCTGGGTGTCTTAGTTTATTGAACAAAACTTGTCTGCTCATTAAGAGTGTTGAATATTTAGTTTGGAATTATGTAAAATAAAATGGGAAAAGCTGATTCCTTTAGCAAAATCTATTAATAAGTCTATGAAGAAAAATAGAAATCAGGCACTACTAGTCAAGTATTCTGATGAGATACCCTCTTTTCAGAAAAGGAGGCTCCAATCAGTAATTTTAAAATTAGCAATAATCAACCACTGAATCCTTTAGTTTTAGATACACAGCATATGGTTTGTATTATTAACTCAAACTAAAAAGTTAGAAGCTGAGAAACTTTTAAAAATGCACTTTGCTTACTGAACCAAAAAGGAAAAGAATAGTAAAATATAAAGAAATTATAACTCACTAACATTTCACAACTGTGATTTACAGCATAAGTGGAGGGCTATTTCTATATTTACACAAAGAAAGAGTTAATATTTTGATATATATGTTTTCAAGGTTTTATTTATAAAATAGTGTTACTGTTGAAAAAAAAGTGTATAACTTACTGAATCGCTTTGTATTTGCTGAAAGTTTTTGTGATTGTAAGTCCCCTGCTAACATTAATTTGAAACAAAAAGTTATTGAAATATATAAAAAACCTACATGACATACGTAAAACATTATGACTGCACTCCATCCACATTTTCTCAGCCCACTGGTGGCCTTAAGTCTCAGATCTTCTCTATACCTGCTGTTCCTTATTTTATCTATGGTTTTCCTTCTGCTTGAATGGTTTCTTAACAGCAGGGCAGAAATTGCTCACGACTTTGTGGTGGAGATAAACTGATAAGTCCTTTTGCTTCCTTCAAGATATAGTGTCAGATAAAATATCTCTAACTTACTGAGGTTTCCTGGAGGAAAACAATGGCAAGCTGAGGTCCTCTCAAAGGGCGAATTACACTACAGCTATGTGTTTTAGAGAGCAGGGAAACAGGGAAAGGAAGGGAGGGACATTTCCACAAAGTGATATAGGCAACAGTAAAATATATTGAGAAAATAAAGACAACAAACATCATCATAAAATTATAAGTATAAATGGTAGTTAACCCCAACACCAACAATCAGTTTAACTTACTTAAATAAATAAATCTGAGCTAGATCTCAACAGGGAATTAATTTGTATTTTATAACAGTTTGCTTAATAAATATGTTAGAGTTACAGACAAAACTGGAGATGGAAAATCCAATACAGGGTTCTTTTAGTGATCTTGGTGAGAGTTTGAAAGAAAAATGTGAGAGGTTAGCTAAAAAACCGTAGCAGCCTTTGTCAGATAAAAATCCAGTAGCAGTTTGGGATAATTTTTTTTCCATCAAATGTATTTTCCATGAAAAATGCCAGGCAACTATTATTTTAGGTAATTGAATGCATAATCACGTTTGAATATAAGTGAAAGAATAAAAAAATCTAATCATTTTATGCCTATAAGAAATAGGAATTGTTTATCAAAATCCAGTGCCAGCCTATAAGTCATTTCTGGAGTAGCTTAATTATTCAGACCTATAATTTTTTTGGCAGGTTGGGGATAAATATTTTGAATAGACATATTCTTCACTTAATAGAAATATACTCAGAAGCAATGAGAAATTCTAACACATTTTTATTTGTGTCTTATTTATTTTATGACATTATTTTTTATTCAGTTAGGATTCTTTCAATATATGATATTGGTTTTCCCATTTAGTCTTAAAACAATTTGAGATAGATCATGACAACAGATACCTTTAGAGGTTCAATTAAGTAGCAGCAGAAAAGAAAACAACAAAAGTGGAAAAAGTAAGTAGGAAAACATGCAGATGAAATCAGAATGATACCTAACGCTAAAGGCCTAATGTTCTCTGATCACATAAAGAATGTTCACAAATTCCTCTGTTCTTTTTCTAAATTGGATAGTACAATTTGACAGTTGCCTTTTACCACAAAGAATGCTAAGGAGAGCAGATCTGAGGTCATTGCTGTAGCTTACCTCACAAAATCTTAATGAGAATCTTAACCATTGTGCAAAGTGTTATGAAATAACCTCACAGGAGAGGGAGCTTTTGTTGTCTGAAAACACTCCATTCTCTTCCTGTAAAAGGATGCTCTCACAGCAACCAGATCTCACTGCCATAGGGAACTGGATCACCTCGGGATTTGAAAGTGAGCTCCCTGGGTTCTGCTCTTCACTCTTATAACTCCAGAGGTGTACTTCTGCTTTTTCCTTTCCCTTGTGTAGCTTTGGTAAGACAGATCTCTACTTGGGCTTACAATCCCATTTACTCTGCATTCATGGAACAAGGTTCTTCTTCAAACTTTCTCGAGCAAAACACAGATTGAATTGCATCATCAGTGTATACAATAATTCCCATCTCTACATGTTGAACTATCCACATGTAACAAGTACAACTTTTGTGAATCCACCATTCAGCAAGATGAACTTTGCCAAAGACACCAAGCATTTGGTCTATCTTGTGAACCTGAAAAAAATACATTCAGCCAACTCACCACCTGATAACATCTGTCTTTCTACAGACTTACCCACATTCACTGTTTTTATTTTTCAAAGGCTTTCTAGTTGGTGAGCACATTATCCCACTGTGATTTGGATCTGTTTCTTTGATGACCGTACCACCAACCTTCCTCTCAAATACTTGTTGGCCATTAATATGTTGGACAGGTATGTCTGACTAAGATTTTGCTATATTTTAGTTTGTGTGTTTGACTGAGTGTGCCTGGAAATTAAATGAATTTGAGAGTTAAGGCTGCAATAGCAACAATAAATTGAATTTCCAACTAGTCAGCTCATTTTATAAATTTCAGACTTTTCATGCTCTACCGTATATTATTTGGCATGATGTTTAATAAATTTACAGTTAATTTATTTATTTGTATTTACTTTTAAGAAATGAAACTGAATTATATGTACATTAAAATACAAATGCAGATAAAACAATACAAATGCACATTAATGTTAATGTCTAAATGTCAGGTTTAAAGAAATATGCATACATATGTACACACACATATCAATGCAAATACATATGTTAGGAAGTATACCTATCAAATGTATAGTTTACATAACAAAAAAATGACTCAAATTTTTATGAGATTGTCTCTACCTTAAGTATGTTTATAAGGGCCATCAAGATAGTTTAAGGGATTAAAGTATCAGTTTAGGCAGATGTAGGGGTTCAATCCCTAGTTTGCCTTGTTGGCCTCACCCCCAGGGTACACTGAGACTGGGCGTGGTGATGCACACCTGTAATCCTAGAGCTTGGAAAGCTAAAAACAGGAGGATCCCTATGAGTCTGATCTATGTAGTGGGACCCTGTAGATCCTGTACTAAACACATTTTTTTTTAAAAAAGTATGCTTATAAATGGATTTTAACAAAGTCTCAGCTAAGAGGTAATGGGTTTCACCTTGACTTTTCACCTTGACTTTACTTTTTTTTCTTGAAGAAAAAAAAATGGTAAAATTGGAGGCTTTTAAATTTAATCTTATGTATCCTGGTCCTCAGCATTTTAGTGTGGTTATTTTATAAAATACACAAACATTTTTACTTTAATTTTTAATAAAATATACAACTATACTAATATTTTTAAGAAAATATACATCTTGAATATTGTTTCAAATTTCAAAAAGCTTTATTTTGACTAAAAATGTGGTAAATTACTTAGTACTCATATATTTTATAAAAAAATCTATAGAATACTTATTTAAATAATGAATGTTTAAACAGAAAAATTCAAGTTAAGTGGATCTGCAGTAAGATGTTTGATGCTAACAAAGGAGATATGTGATATGTATACCAGTCAAAGGTCACAGGCTTTAGGAAAAGTGAAAGTTCTTCAAAAGCAGGAGAAAGATTAAATGCTGATAATAGAAGAGAAATAAGAATAAACAATTATTTTCCTTATGAAAGGATTTTGCAGAAGCTTGCAGTGATTAAAAGATATTATTAATCTATATTATTAAAATGTAAAAAAAATAAAAATAATTTCCATCTAAATTTCATTTATTGGGCTGGGGAGATAGTTCAGTAGAATAAGTGCTTGCCTGGCAAGTGCAAGGCCCCAAGTTCAGTCCCCAGTTCTGCCACAATATAAAAATAAAAAATAAAAATAAATAAATTTAATTTAGTGTCACACCCCTAGAAATATATCACAGGAAATGAAAGGCTAATTATTAAATGATTCTGAAGTAAACCTAAGAATTGTTATTTAGTATTGATCATTAACTAATCATTTTTGCACTCTCATCAAGGTGTTATTATTATACAAATTTCTTTGTCACATCTCTGTTATCTGGGTTCATAATGCACTGTTTTGCACAACACAACCATTGCTTTTTTTTTTTTTTTTGTGAGATAGTACTACATTCCGTATTTAGAGTGGCCTTGAGCTCATTATGTAGCCTAGGCTGGCCTCCTGCCTTAGCCTCCTGAGAACTGGGATTATGGGCATGCACCACCATATTTGGCTTAACGTATCCATTGTTGAGTTAAAAAATAAGTAACTTGTCTTTATACAATAAAATAGTACTAAAAGTTTGCTTTTCTAATTTGTATATATTAGAAATATTTTTTCAAATGTAACAAAGTCTCTCAGGATTAAGTATTTAATTCTTTGTTTCACTTTAAGAAAATCCAATAGTAAAAGTTATTTTGTAATGAAGAAGTCAACAGTACAAAACAAGAACTGTTCGATCTTTCACCAACTAGTTATATGTTCATGTTATGTCATGACAATAGAACCATCAGAGTTCTAAAATTATCATTTATTCTAAAGAAAGTTGGAAGATGCATTATTTTCTTTGCTATCAAAATTAACATGAAGATGACCATGAGTGCTTTTGAAAAACTAATGAATAATGCAGAGAGATCAAGTCTAGCAGAGTTACAAAAGTAATCAATGAAACTCTCACAATATTAACATTATGAATGATAGATACGTAAAAAAATGGAAAACAAATTAATTTTGTACCGATTTCACAATGCAGAATAAAAAAATACCTAAGTGTCAAAAATCTATTATAAAAGAGAATCTACAATTGTGAATATTTAGGTTGGAATGTGGCAGTCTTGGAGAAGGATACTGATACAAAACTTGAAGTCTTGAATATAATATCTATACAGATTGAATATGTTTGTATTAATCTCCATGAACTGCCATCCCAAAACTCCATAGGCTAGGTAGCTAAAACAATATTTTGTCACAGTTCCTTGCACCCATATTTGGTACATAATTGGTCTCTTCAGGGTTAATTTGTAATAAGATCTCTATTTAAAAAAAATATTCACCCCGGGGCACACTGAGATGGCAATGATACTGGGCATGGTGGCACACCCCTGTAATCGCAGTTCTTGGGAGGCTGTAAACAGGCAAATCACTAGGAGTCCAATTTAGTAATGAGACCCTGAACACCCTGTAGATTCCTCCTTAAAATTAAAAAAAAAATTATTCAGTGGTACCTGGTAAAACCCAAGAGGGGGCATTTTATTTAGGATCATTTCTATAGGGATATGGATGAAGGCAAAGAGCTTTTGAAGTAGACAAGAAAGGTTGAGTTCTATAACAAGTATAGCATGGACAGGTAGGAATGACCAGATGAGAGGCAAGGTAGGGATAACTGTTTAGTAAATCACTAACCAAAAATTTCACTTAACATTGAGATTCTGACTTAAATGACCTAAAAATATCCTTGCCAGATATGTCCAAGATAATGATATATCACTTAATTGACAGTCAAGGAAAAATAAACTAATAAAATATCAAGTGATTATATATCTGGGCGACTTCTTGGTATATACAATCATCATCTGTTGCTTTTTGCTTAAAAACAGACATTTAAAGGAATTGCTGGGACCAAGGAGATGGCTCAGTAGAATAAGCGCTTCCCTGACAAGCTCAAGGGCCTGAGTTCAATCCCTGATTCCAAAAAAAAAAAAAAAAAAAAAAAAAAAAAAAAAAAAAGAAAGAAAGAAAAAAGGGAATTGCTTAGGTAGGCATAGAAAAAATATTTGGGAGACTGCCTACAAGTTTTTCAAACAAATAACCTTTGTCACTGCGTGAGAGAGTGAGAAAGCGAGACAGGGAGAGAGAAAAACAGAGAAACTAGGGTCTCTTCCTGTGACTTCATTTAACCTATTTCTTCTCTAAAAGATTCATCTGCAAATTCTATCTCATTAAAAGCTTATATAATATGCTTTCAATGTAACGTATAATAAACAACATGTAATTTTTGAAATGAAAGTGCAGTTCAGCACAACTTGATGCAACTTAGGCATTTAAATCTGTAGCTCTTAAAAGACTTCACACTCAAAGATAAGAGAAGGCTTGAAGATGAGGCAGTGCACTGGCATATGCAGGTGACCCAGCACGTGGTGAGCCTGGAGGAGAAGGCTTTCAAGCCTAAGAGAGCCTGAGTGAGGCTCCGTCTTACATAAGGAAAAACAAAATTTGTTGGAGATATGGCTCAGTACAAAAATTCTGGGTACTTGAAGGAAAAAAGGCTGTCTAGGATATTTCAGATTACAAGACAAGACATAAAAAAGTATATTTGTATGCCTCAATTTTCTTTTCTTTCTTTCTTTTTTTTTTGGTGGAACCAGGGATTGAATTCAGGTCCTTGCACTTGTCAGGCAAGCACTTATTCCACTGAGCCATCTCCCTAGCCCCTCAGTTTTATTTTCTGAGAAATAAAAACTAGAGACATCAGAAAGGTAAAGAATTACATCATCAAAATTTAAAAATGAATCTTGTCCAAGTGTGTGAAACTCTTAGGTTACAAGATGGAAATACAAGTGAAAAAGTTTGAAAAGCTTTGTAAGCAACTAAAGAACATTGAAAAATTCACATTGAATGAGGTTGTGACAACTGTACTATATGTGAGTATGTCACAAAAGTATGAATTGGTTAAAATAAAACTTAGTTGAAAACAAAGAGATGCTGGGAAATAACTGAATATGTACCTCTGACCCCCTTTCTTAGCACAGTGAAGTAACTTGTTCCTCCAACAGAAATTGCAAATGGCAGCCACTCATGGGTAGTTGATTTCAGCACATACTGAACTATGCAAGAGATAGTGCAGGACTATGATTTTTTTTTAATTTTTTTTTAACATTTATTGTGTGTGTGTGTGTGTGTGTGTGTGTGTGGCCAGCTCAGCCCACCACGGGGCGGGGCTGGCTGGCATGTGGTGCTGGGGGAATCGAACCGCGGTCCCTGTGCTTTGCCAAGCTTGTTCCAAGTAGGTGCTTCAGACCACTGAGCCATCTCTCCAGCCCCAGGACTATGATTCTTGATGGAGAAGAAATACTGAGCATGAGCTGAAACTTTTCTATGTTTCCTTATGGAAGCATTTTATGGATATGGAGCAAAGAGATTCCAAGCAAGAAAAAGGAAGCTACATGAGCTGGAACTGGCAGAGTATGTGCCAGAGAGGAAAGAGTTTCTCTGAGAAGTGCTAGAGGTCTTCACAGGGTCCCACTGAATCTCAGCTTGAGCAGGGTGAAATTCTATCAAACAGGGGTCAGAAACTGCCACCTGATTCTGGGAATTACCCAGTGACCATGCAGAGCAGGTGATATTTGAGTCCCAGTCCACTGTTTTCGTGACTGTCAGACACTCACACAATTATTTTTGTTTGTTTGTTTTGTTTTGTTTTTGTTGGTTTTTCTTGGCAGAGCCAGGGATTGAACTCAGGCCCTTGAGCTTGCCAGGGAAGCACTTATTCTACTGAGCCATCTTCCCAGCCCCTTCACAAAATTCTTAACAACTAGAAAATATGATACTCTATGGCTTAATGCACAGTGTATGTACAGCTACCATAAGACCTTTGAGAAAGTATTGTAACAATATTTTATTTACCAATCCCTGGTACCGCAAAAAACCACAATATTTTATTTATATTTCTATCAAAGGATCTGCAAGTATGTAAACTTCCTGACCAAAACAAACAACTGAAAAAAATTTTAAAAGTAAGATCAAATTCTGTACATAATGTAATATTTGAAAGATGTAAAATGTTCAGAGTCCAGTGATTACTTTATATGCCAAACGAAGCAGGAAAGTAAGGCTATAATGCAGGAAAATTCTACAAGTGAAACAAATTGAAAAAGGAAATATAATTATGTATACAAAGCACAGTGAATGAAAGGACACTGGCATTCACATCAGAATTCAGGGTTGATATATCAACAGCATGCGAGCAGTATTGTTCCCCATATTAACACCTTAAGTAGAGAAAACATGATTTCTATAGATAAGGAAAAGAAATATGACAAATTTCATGCTCCTAAAAATGATATGTACAGAATAAAACATTATCCATAAGTGTGACACTCTGCAGATCATGCCATATTTACTATTTAATTGTAAATATAGACAATTTTCTTCTGACTCATAAATAAGGCTTTGCCACATCACAGCTTCTATTCGGTATGACTGTCAGCAATATACCAGGAGGAAAAATAAATAATGGTCATATTGATTGGGAAGCAGAAACAAAATAATCCCCATTTTCAGATGGCATGATCATGTCTAAATTATCTTACAAAAGTAAACATAACTGCTGTATGGATTTAGAAAAGTCACAAGATACAAAATATTTATATAAAACTATATGGGAATTTAAATTTGAGCTATTGTTCTTCAAAATCATTAAATATCCAGACATAAACTATATATATGAATATTGAAAAGCACTCTAGAGGGAAAAATTAAAAAGAATGAATAAAAATGTCAATCCATTAATTTGGAAGTCTTAATATTAGTAAGAATTCATTCATTAAATATTGACTTGTAGGCTTGAAATAATCTAACACATAGTATAGGTATTTTGAACAGGAATTGGAAGCAGAGTATCAAATTTACATGGATATTCATAGAATCTAGAATTATCAAATAAATTTAAAAAGCAGAGAACAAAGCCAAGAAGGCTCATCGCAGAGGATCAAGTACCTGACGGCTATGGCCAACCAACTTCGGCTACTCTTCCAACAAAACTGCGTATGTTTAAAGAGAGAGAAAAAGTAAGTTGAACAAAATGGGTACCTTTTGGAGGACAGAAGAAATGCAACACATTTAGTATTCGCTGTTGCATACAACTTACTACATTTTCTTGTAAGGACTAGTGAGCAATTGCTTTCTTTTTGTGCATTATTGTTAGAAGAATGGGTTTCATTTAGCATATCTGTACATGTGTGTTCATATTTCCTGTCAGCCTCTGTATCTTTGCATTCCTCCTCCCTGAGCCCATACCTCTTTTCTAATAATCTAATTATTTTCATGCCATTTCTTTTATTTTAGATTTAACTTATGGGAGAAATAAATAAGTACTTGACATTTTGAGTCTCATTTATTTCATTTGCCATAACATCCCTAACTCTACTCATTTTCTTGAAAATAACATGATTTTGGTCTTTATTGCTATATTCATGCTTTATGTGCTTTTATGTCACATTTTCTTTAACCTTTCTTTTTTAATGTATTTAGTACAAGGTCTATAGGGTCCCACTACACAGATTAGACTCTTACTGAATCTCCTGTTTTCAGCCTCCCAAGTGCTGAGATTGCAGTCCTATGCCGTGACTCCCAGTTTCAGTCGCAGCCTGAGTGCACCTCAGGGGTGGGGCCGGCACGGCATGTGGTGCCAGGGATCGAATCCCAGTCCCTGCACTCTGCACTCTGTGTAAGCAGGCACTTTAGTCCTCTGAGTTATCTGGATGGCTCTTTTCTTTCTCATGGCACACAGCTTTGACTACTATACACTATGTCATGACAAATATGCCCTTGAAAGTCTTTCTCTACTTTACTGACTTTAATTCTGTCAGGATTATACTGAGGAGTGCCATAACATGATCTTTAATTTTTGTGAAAACTACTTACTGGTTTCCATGGTGGCTGTACTAACTTACATTCTACCAAATATATAGAAGGGTTCTTCATCCCATATTCATCGACACACACTGTCCCGTCTCTCTACTCTCACCAACATTCTCATCCTTTGTATTCTTGATAATAGTCATTCGGACTGGGGTGAGATGGAACTGCAGTGTCATTTTGATTTGCCTTCTCCCTGATAGCTAGAGGTTTTGAACTTTTTTTTTTCATAAATTAAGGACCATTTGTAGTTCTTTTCCCAAAAAGTATCTATTTCTTTCATTCTTCCTTTCTTTCTTTTTCTTCCTTCCATCTTTCCTTCCTTCCTTCCTTTCCTTCTTTCTTCTCATTTTCTTCTTTTAGCTGTTGAGATTATATTAGTTCTCTTTTCATGATTTAAAACCTTTATTCATAAGGCAAATTTCTTATGTCCTATTTAACCATTAACCTATTCTGAGCTGATTTTCATATGGGATGAGAGAGATCTAGTCTCAGTGTTCTATCCATGGATATGCAGTTTTCCCAGCAACATTTCTTAAAGAGGCTTTCTTTTCTCCAAAAAAAGAATATTTTTTCTACTTTACAAAAATTCAGATAGCCACAGTTAGCAGTCAGTCCTTTTGCTACCAGCGATCTACGAGCTTTTGCTGGCACACTATGAATCTTTAGGAGGGTATCTCTTTTAGGGTTAGAGTAATAATAAAATCTAACACAAATGGGAGTATCTGTGAAAAAATAAGTATAAATGGAGTTTCCTGTAGTCAGCCCCAACGTATTATATGACTGCATTTCTAGACTCTGAGAAGATCTTTCTTAGTTGCTGAAATTAAGTAAGCTAATGATAATGGTTTAATATGGTTTAATATGATTCTTGAGTACCATAATTTCTCTCAATGTAGCATAATTTTCCTTGATCATTAATATTATAGATGCTTAAATCACTCTGCAACACATAAATCCCAGGATTAAACTTGCCTGGTAAGCATTTTCTGTTACTCTCCTTCTCTAACATGTGTATACTTTTATAACTTAAAATTATATTTAATATTGTACATTTTATTTGTATATTTTCCTCTTTATTCATGCATTTTAGTTTTACTTTGTGCAAAGTAAAACTTTTACATTTGTGGTTTCTTTTTTACATTTAGTGAGAAATCTAAAGGGTGTTTGTTACACAAATGAAGAATTATATTAATACTATTTGGAGACTAATAGCTGAATTTTTATTTTTTATTATTTTTGTTTTTATCTGCATCATAAAAAGAAAATAATCATCATAAGTTACCTATATTTTCCTTTCTTCCATTGTTCATCATCTATAGCTCAGCTTATGAGCAAGTCTCAATGACCTGGTTTTTCAATTATGACCTTCTACTTGGTCTCCCTTTTGGTTAGATTTCTATTTCCAAAGGAGAGAACATAAATACTGATTTTTCAGCTCACAGGAAAAGAACTGTAGATTGCACTGAATCTTCCTCTCAGATAATTTTTTAAGTAATCTGTATTCATCTAAAGCTTTTCCAGATGTCTGTACTTTCCTTATTTTAAGGTTTTGTGATTGATAGGACTGTACATCTACTTTTGTCTTTTAAAGAGAATAAAGGAATAGGTATGACATTACAAATTATACAGAAATTCAGAACTAAGAAAAACAAGATGCTAAGTATTCAACAGTGGTTTGTATATTACACACTTTTGCTTTCAATGCAGTTCCTCAAATTACTAGACCTAAGTGTGTAAAAGTGGTCAAAATAAAAATGTTAGGCATTAACTGCACCCTTCACAAAAACAATAGAAATTAGTAGTATAATCATTTTAGCTATCTTTTTCCCTTTCCTTTTTTTTCCCTTTCTTTACTCATGTCCCTTGTCCCTAGTGTATATTCCTTCTGAGAATCTTCTTTCCCTTTTACTATATCTGTTGTAACATTCAGATTTTATTTGCTTATTCAGGTTCTTACATTAGGGAGAAAATATGACATTTACACATATGGGTCTGATTTATTTCTTATGAGCATAGCCTCTAGTTGTATCCATTAACCCATAAAAGTTTATCCTTCCTTAGGATAAGGAAGTTTATAAACTCCTTAAGGAAGTTTATCCTTCCTTATTGCTGAATAATACTCCATTGCATAAAATATGACCTCCTTTTATCCATTCTGCAGTTGTTGGGCATTTTGATTGTTTTCAAGGCTTTTTTTGGTTGGGTCTTTCTCTAGTTTTTGTATCAGGGTAATATTCTCCACCAGAAATGAATTAGAGTGAATTATTTCCTTTTTTATTTCACTGAAGAGTTTGAGGAGTGTTGACATTAAATCTTGTCTAGGGCTGTGGAGATAGCTCTGTGGTCTAAGCACCTGTCTGGTAAGCACAAGGAGCTGGAGTGATCTCCAGTACCACATGCTGTGCTAGCCCTGGGTCAGCATTTAAATTTAAAACTGTGTGGATTATTTCTGTTTTGATCATCCAAAATCTCTAAATTTCTTTTTTTTTTCCTTTTTTTCACTGAAAACATTTTATTGGCCTTCTGACCCCCAAAAATGGGAATTTATTTGCCAGGAAGGATGATCCCATCGTACTTCTGCTGGAACCAGTGCATGGCCTCCTCTTCGCTGGTTCTGTGTTTGGCCCCAGTGCGGCCTGTCCTGTGCTTTTTGTCTGTGATGCTGAAACCTGGCCTACCCAGCACCACATAGAAGTCCAGGCTGTAGCTACCAATGCTTGGGTCATATTTCATGCCCTGATCGATACGTTCCTGGATTCCAAAACCAAAGTATCGGAGAAGTTACTTAATTCATACTTTCGCACCTTTAGGCCTTTCTCCAGGATTTCCTCTGCCTCGCCCCTGGACGGCTATCTTCTCATTTCTCCTGATGCCAAAGGACCTGACAGTGTATCTAGCTTTAGAAAACACAGGATTCTGGCCCGTGAGCTGCTCCAATATCTTGGCTGCCCACGTCATAGACATTTAAGCATAAAAGTTTCAGGTTGTAGTAAACAGTATTTTGCTTTTAAAAACTGAGAATTTCTCTACCTTTTTTAGGCTTCTGGTTGAGGTGAAAACTGTTGGCCAAATTTTTCAAAATGTGCCCATGGTGACTCTTTTCTACTTAAACTGAAGATATTCCATTTGGTGTTATCAATGTGCACAGTCTTCAACTTACATATGTAATAGGACATATGCAGTGGTCCTTATAACAGTACATGTCTTTATATAACAGTACATGCTCCTTATATACAGTACAGATAGCCATCGCTCTCTCAATCCAAGGACTAATATTTTATAGACTTTGTTACAGATGTCCTCTTCTCGGCAAATATTTCCCACTGAACATATATATATATATATATATATATATATATATATATATATATATATATAATATTCTTATATATTCTTATTTATAGTTTAACATATTTTCATCCTTAAAGATTTCCACTATTATTACTTCACATGACAATAATCAATAACTACTATTTAAGGCATATATATAACATATATATGTATATATATATCCAATTAAACTGAAAGAAGTTGTTTTCTCTGCTTAATTCATGTAAGGTATTGATTTTATTTAAAATGCTTATGTTTGTGTTTTTGTAGCTTTTTATTTTTTTAAATGCATTTGGTTGTTATAGGGTCTTACTATGAAACTCGGACCCCTGCTTTCATCCTCCCTGGCGCTGGGATTACAGGCGTGGGCCACTCTGCCTGGACTCTGGCCAACACAGCCCACCGTACTGGCAAGGCATGTGGTGCCTGGGATTAAACTGTGGTCACTGTGCTTTGCCTAAGCTTTCCTAAGTAGGTATTTTAGTCTGCTGAGCTGTCTCACTGGCCTTATGTAGATTTTTGGAAGGAAATAAAAATATAGTTGGGAATGTATTCAAAGAAATTTGAAAAAAAATTCATTATGTAAAATATTCCTCTACAAAATATGTATTTTGAACTTACCCTTTATTAAAAACTTCCACTTTAAGACACAAAAAGTTGTGCTCTTTCAAATGTTTGCCTCTGTGGGTTGTATACCTCCTAGAAAGATCTCTTTGTCTAATATTTAGTCATAACTTATTTATAATGCCTTGCAATGCATGTATTTCTGGAGTTTTTCCAGGATGGTCCTACCCTGCAAATCATAATTCTTGTGAAATGTTCAGAAGCTAAAACGTGGCCTGTCAAGGGAAATCAGTACACAGTTTCTCTCCTCCACTGGTCTTTGGAAACCTTGTCTGCCTTATAGCATCTGGCACACTTTCATTTTTATTGAAATTAAACACTCCATAATGTATCTGTTTCCCCATGAATTGACAGTTTATCTCTGGATTATTATGTTGCCAACAGAATATGCCATGTGGATTCATTTTGAATTATTTATTGTAAACTTGAGTGAAGTGAGTAAAACTGTATTTTCTATTAACTTTTTTATTATCTTCAAATGCCAGGAGAAAACAATATCTTGAAAAATAAAACAGAATTGTTGACAATATTTAACCTTCAGGCATGACAAGATGTAATCATTTTTATAGGGAGTTTCTAGACATGGATCACATTCTGTGTTAAAATAAGTAAATCCACCCCAATTACTGCTTTTCTGAAAGAATCTACTTTTGCAGAAAGCCATGGTTTCATTTTAATTTTTTAAAGATTTACTCCCATTTTTGCCGATGATATATTTTTTCTTTTTATTGATAAATTTTTTATAGAACCTTGTTCATAGGTCATAAAACTACCTATACAGAAAACATACAGAAAATAGAAATTAATCCTTTGAAGTCAAGAAAACAGAAACTTCCCTAGGCTTTATTTTTGGGAGAATTTATATTCATTTAATTTTTAGATTTTTCAGACACATAGACTGGGATTATGTACATTATGTTTCATTATGTTCCATTATGAAAATTTGAAACATCTAGCTCACCATATTAATCTATTCCATTTAGATGATACACAGGAAAAATGCTATTTCTCTTTTAGGATTAGTGAAAGCATAAAGCAAGATATACACACACAGTACAAACTACTTTTGCCATAGAATGTAACTTAATAAAGGACACTATTAATCTTACCAGTGTCTCCAAATTTATAAGTAATTGTTAAGTAAAAAGATCCCTTCCGATAATTTATATAGAGCATTAACTACATTATTAGTGTTTTCTCAATTGATTAATAACAGCAAACAGGTAACATTAACATGTAGCCGATTCAACTTGAAAATAAACCAAATTGTTGTAAATCTATCCTAAATATTAAAGCTATTCTGTCAGAGAACATGTATACAAGTATCTGTCTGTCTGTCTGTCTGTCTCTCTGTCTGTCTGTCTGTCTGTCTATCTTATTCAAATCAAAAATCAATTACTTTGTGTTTTTATGAGGACACTGTCAAGTTAACTCAATGACATATCTTTTATAGGACAAAATAATCACTGTAGCAAGCTTCTATGCAAGTACAAATGGAATTGTACTAATAACTATTGATGTGCTATGTAGTACAAATATACTGGGAAACTTATCTGGTGAGTTTTACTTCCTGCCTTACTGTCTTACTGTGTAAGACCTCTGATGACAGTGAAGATCCTTGTCAATACACCTCTGTACCACTATGTACTTAATTATTTTTAAACTTTGATTTGATTGAACCAATTTTTTCTACCATTTACATCTAAGAATATTAGTCATTGATGTACTATGGAAGTGTAATGCTTGCCTCACATTGAGTGGCCTACTGTTTCTAGTGGAGAAATTTAAGGCTCACCAATACAAATGTTTATGTCAGTATATGGGCAGAATATTTAAAGCTAAAGTTGCTTGTTGAACTTAGTCACCTTCTTAGTATCAAATTAATACAAATCCTTTTGTTGTTGATTTTTATAAACCTTTGATTCATCAATAGTACTGGACTTCATTCCTGACATTTTTATAATACTGAATGCTAATATGTTTGATTTGCATGTTTATGGGATATTTATTCTACATAAATGATTTGAAAATGATCCTCTAGCCAAACATATTTGGTTTAAATTGAAAATAAAATATTTAGATATGACAATGAAATATAATAAGGTAAATGTTATTAGATTTAATCGGCTTAGACGAAATAATCCACCTCTAGCAACTGGAAGAATGATTATAATGACAGCAATACTCCTAACAAATTATACTTAATGAGGAGATTAATAGCTAAAAGAGAAATTCTGTTTTAATAATGGTTTTATATGTATGTATGAAGATTTGCCAATATACTAGTATAATCAAAATTGTGAGTATAATATTTATAGGAAATAAAATTGAAGAATGTGATTGAAATAAAAGAGGAAAAAGAAAGTATGTGGATGTGACCACTTCCAAACCTTGCTGAATTTTGATGACCTTGACAGTTAAGAAGAGCCAAGTGAGATACTTGGGAGCATATGTTTCTCATGAGTGTTTTTTTTTTTTTTTTTTCTGTGTTCTTTTGGAATTATCTGATTTTGATCGGGAGTTCACAGGAATATAGTGCCATTTTCATCATATTAGAGGTAAATTTCACAAATCTAGATGTAGGTGATCACCGAGCTGCTGTAGTACTTGTACAACACAGTTACTTTAGCCTCTTTGTATTGGTGGCATTTTGTAGTTGTTGCTAGAAAACAATGCTTGAAATACACAACTTAATGGAGAAGTTCATTTGGCTTATGATTTCATAGGTTTTAGCCCATAGTTTTCTGACTCTAAGGAAGAGGGTATGATAAAGAAAGCTGTACACCTTAAAGTGGCCAAGATACAAATACAAAGGAATAGCTAGAAAATAGAAGGCCAGTGCTTAGGTGTAGTACTCAAGGACCGGACCTTATCGCCTGGCTAGGAAAACCAGAAATATGCATTGCTGATGTTCGAGGCAGTTCTCAAACTAATAAATTTGACATTCAAGATCAACTATAACAAGTTTACTCTTGTCAACTTGATATGCACACATTCCCTTAAAGTGTATTAAAGTGTATTAAATCTCCAAATAGAGAAAATATAATGGAATTAATATAATGGAATTATGACTAAGTGTCTGCTTAAGCAAGCACAGGGACTGAGGTTCAATACCTGTACCACATGCCTTGCTGAACCCACCCCAGGTGCATTGAGCTGGCCACCAAGACTGGACATAGTTATACACCCCTATAATCCCAGAGTTGGGGAGGCGGAAAACAGAAGGATCACTATGAGTCCAAGCTGCATAGTGAGACTCTTTACAAAATACATGTTAAAAATAAATTAAATGTGTACTCTATATATTACTTAAATAAATATTGAAGGATTAGGTTAAACTCAAGAGCTCCTGTTGTTCAGGTGTATCTCTAAACAGTCCACCATTTCTTAATAATTGTGTGCATCATATTCTTTGAAGAATATCACTGATTCACCCAGATCTTTAGCTTCCATCTTCTTTCTTCAAAAGCCAATTCAAATATCTCAGTGAAGTCTGGATATTAGATTATTTCATTTTATTCTCTTCCTAAGTCCTAGATTCAAAGTGGAGTATCATTTTTTAACAGAATTTTCTGGTTTCCACTGTAGATTTGACCAGATTTGTACCCTAGTAGATCTTGGGTATTTATTAATAAAATATATTTTAATCTATTGGATGAAGAAAAAATATTCAATAATTGAGCCTAAAATAATGTTCTTAAGTGATTGAACGACTGTACATAATTATTTTATTTCTCTCTTTTATTTCATTATGTCTTCTGGTATACCTTTCCTTTCTAGCTTTTCCCCTTCAAATTCTCTGCTGCAATTAAAAAAAACCTTAAAAAATATAATTATGCAGGGTGATTTAAGTATATTTTGCTATAAGTAATGGCATAACTAAAATACAGAAAAGTATATTTTAAAAATTTCTCACGTAATTCCACCTACATTCTTATCTTGCATATTTTTCCTCATGAGAAGTGTTACTAAGTGCATTGTCACATTTCTATTTGCTTGTGTCAAATTTCTATTAATTATGCAATTTACTAAAGCATTTTATATTGAATAAGTATTTTATTGTGATACATTATGAATTTTATCACACTTTTTGATCACTTAAAACATATTTATGGGATGATGTACTGTATCATTATGAAGGAAATATGTTTATTGATTTTCTTCCATAATTATGTGGGCATGTTTGATAACTAGAATAAATACTTGGATTGAATTATATCTTATGGAATTTTAATATAGAATTATTATCATTAAAGTAGTGGAACAGGATTCCTTAATGCTTCTAAATTCCACAGTTTTCAAGGCAACAAAAAATCTTTAAGTTTTTTAATATAAGTATAATCATCCATTTAATGATAATATTGAAGAAATTATTTTTATAATATATTTCTTAATTTTTGAGTTTTTATATTGATACATCCCAAAGTAGCTTCATGATCAGGCTTATAATATAGTTGGAAAATAAAAACTACCAAATTGTTACATATCATAACATGGGACTTAAATGAATTTCAATTTTATACAATGCTTTTGTTAGATGTACCAGTTTTGGCACAAAATACATGACATACACAATTTAAAGAGGAGGGTTTTATTTGGGCTCATAATTTCAGGTGTTCTCATCTGTGATTGGCATCCTCCAAACTGATCAACTTATGTAATTCAAGAAGCACTGAGCAGGGTAAGACAACCAGAGAGAACTAGTTATAATCCCCAAGACCACTCTCTTATTACGAATCTAGACACACTGAGAGGCCTACATTACTAATCTAGGTATCTCTCAATCTAGTGACCTGTGCTATTAAGTTTAGCTGTTACAATCTAATCCTTGTCAACTTGACAACAAAGTAATTTCCTTAAATCATATTGAAGTCCAAATAAAAAGACAAGAACTAGTTCATAATTCCATCTACCACAATGTAACTATCCTTTGTACAACCCCATAATAAACTAATTCCTTTCGCAAACTCTCAACAGCCCCACAATTTTCAAAAGTCCAAGTCTATATTTTTAAGAGAGCCATAGTGAACTCTTAGCTGTGGACCCCTGTAAAATCTAGAAACCAGTTATCAGCTCCCAAGATACAATGACAAAGAGTAGACAGTTCCACTCTAAAAGAGAGTAGAAAGAGAATAGAATGGAATCAGATCAAAGCAAGATCAAACCCAAAAAAGAAACATTAATTTCTGCAGGTCCATCCCTGTCATTTAGAGCATGCAGTGGTAAGATGTGATCACAAAGGGCTTGGAGAACTGAACCAGCTGGGTGTTGCTGGTTCCTGCCCAGATATACTCAAGCTCTTACTGTCTTTACGCACAACCTTCAATTTTCCTTGGCAAATGTTTTGTGTTCACTTCTAAATTCCTGGCGTCTATAATGCAGCCTCTTCCTCACTCCACAGATTCATGTGTTGCATTCTCAGAGCCAACTGTCAAGACCTCTGAAAATTCTATCACATACTATCTGGCCTGGGCATTCCTTAAAAACTTGGGTTAAAATCTGTAATCCTGTAACTTGACTCTCACGTGGCTCTGAAATCATGCTGACAGAAAGGCCATATGCATTAGGAGAATTTTAAATGTGGATTTCATGGCAGAATTTTTTCACAATTTTCACACAATTTTTCATAACATCAAAGCTATCTAGTTGTAAGTTTCTGAGTTAGTTATTTTAGCTTAAAGTTTTGGTGACCGTTATTCATATGGCAGGCAAAAGCTCTGTCATGGCTGTTCTAGAAATATAACGGTGATATTTTCTTTTACTTAAGTAAGAAACACATCTATACCTTAATTAATATTATATTTTCACTTTAAAAATGACTGTATGTGATGACCCAAAAGGATTCTCTTTCACTTCTCTGTGCAAGATAATTTAATGATTTTTAATGGATTCTTTACTTTTTCACTCCCTGAATTTGAGATAATAACATAATGATCCTATGAGTCCCAAATAATCATAGACTTCTGTGTAAGGTAGAGACTGCAACTAAACATTCCTAAAACTGCCTTTAAGAGCCTTATAGGCTGGTGATCTTTAAATATAAATTTAAGCAAATAAAAATATTAGAATAATGGAATCATATAAACTTCTGCATTAAAAGCTAACATTCCAAATTGCTTTATAAGATATATAAACTATTTTTCATGCATATTGTTATTGAATATACATTCATTTGCTTCTAAAAGAACAATTAATTAAAACTATATGAGAGTTCTGAGGAGCCTTAAAAATCTATTCCTTTCCAAATTCCTTTAAAGAAGCAGAGTGTGTCTTAGTGGTAGAGTGTTGGCCCTGTACACATGAGCCACTGGGTTCCATTAACAGAAGCATGAAAGAAACAAAAGGAAAGAAAAAAGAAAAGAAACTATGAAGCAATCCTTAAAAGTATTACAAGGCAAAGATATATTAATAAGGCATAAAATGAAAAGAGACAGAGACAGACAGACAGGGAGACAAAGAGACAGATCATACAGATAGGAGTATAGTTGAATTTGAATGATTTCAGTGTTTTGGAAAAGGGAGAGAGTGAGAGTTTATATTCAACCTGCAAAAGTCACATGCCAACCACTACACGGGAGGCAGTTAAGCTGCCTATAGGGGTCTTTGATAGGCTCCAGTTTGATAATGGAAACAGGAATAATAATTATAATTATATAAAAGGGATTAATTAAAACTGTGCTTATAGAACCCTGGATCTTGAATCTCTTCAATTTCAGTGAATTAAAAATCAAGTTAAGGATTTGCTCCTTTTAAATAAGCACAAACTTTATAATACTTGTCATACCAGGTCCGAGTTTAGGACTTCTAATATAAACAATTCACTACTTTGAAACATACGTGTTTTGTAATTGACAACAATCTTAGATTTCCTAGAAAAATGACATAAGACAAGTAGAAACCAGGGTGAATTTGTTAAAAAATAAATATTCCCTCTGTTTTTGGAAACAGTAATCAAATTTAAGAAAATATATATAGCCAGTCTGTCATTCATCTTTCTTCCAGACAAATGAACATAGTAGGAAAAAATAACTGCCTGTATGTTTAGTTCCAAACTATTTTCAATGTGTTATGCTGTTATGTAAAGCATATGTAGAAAAGTTTAAAATTTATAGGGCTGGCAGGCCATTGCGCAGTAGCTGAAACTGAGGTCCATAAAAAGGTTCTTCGGCAAACTTCAGTTCTATTCCTAATCTTATCTGATTGGAGTTAGTCAGTGGCATTGTAGAGCAGAGGTTTTATTTAGACTCAAGTGATTGTACAGGTTAATCACATCTCTAAAATACATTCACAATATCTAGACTGATAGCTTGAGTGACCAGGTGATGTCATTAGGCCAACATAGAGATGCAACTAAAACTTGCTGTTTAATGGAAACAGGAATCCTCAGGGGTGGGGGGTTTGATACCCCAGCCTGCCTTGCCAGCCCGGCCTCCGGGGTGTGCTGAGACAGCATTTGAGACTTGGCATGGTGTTGCACTCCTGTAATCCACGTGCCTGTAATCCCAGCTCTTGGTAGGCTGTAAATAGGCAGATCGCTAGGAGTCCAATCTAGTAGTGAGACCATGAACACCCTGTAGACCCTTCCCTAAAAATACACACACACACACACACACACACACACACACACACACACACGAAATAGGAATCAATTCCAAATTGTGGGTGAAGTTATTTGGGTATTCATACAGTGTATTATTTAATGTTCAATCTTCACAAAAAGCTGGATTGGAAATATGACTACGATGTCAACTTTACAAGTGACAGTTATGCTTTTGGTATATGTTAAATAATTTGTTTGACCAGAGTATCTACTAGAGAGTTAATTTTTGGAAAATCTAATTTTAAATTCTTTTTGTTAAATATATTGTTATAACTCATCACCCAAAATCAACCTTGCTTATTTAGTAATTTTAGGTTAGACTCTCTCAAGGCATTGAGCCAATGCTTATTGAATACCGCTGTTTGCCAGAAATCCATGAAACTTCATAACATGCTGATTAAAAGTGGGGGTTCTATAGCCACTTTTTGTGGAATGAATTTCATGTCTTAAGCTTAGAGTGCTTTATAATGTTGGGAAAATAACTTGCTGGTTTTCTGAACTGTAAAATGGGTTTTTAAAAAGCTGCTACTTCATGTGGTGCAAGAATTACAATATTTCAGTGCACCTAGAGAATAGTATGTTTTAAAGAATGGATATGAAATTTAAATTTCATTTATTGTTCTTTTTATTAGTAATTCAGCAACTACTTACTGGGTTTATTTTGCATATTATAGACTTTCATACCTCATGGACCAAATTGTTGACATCATTTTCTCAATATATTCTTTTATTAAAAATTTCCAAAAGTCACACTTGCTAAGATTTTATGTGATTTATTTGCAAAAATCTCATTTTTTACATATTCTTTAATTTAGCCCTTAGTCATTAACTACAGATTGTGAAGACAAAATTTTGTACATCTATGTTGCCAGCAAATCATGATCTACCCTGAGGCTATTTACACTTGTTAAATAGGATGATATCAATGCTGCTTCCCTCGGAAGAAACACTACTGTTTTATCATGCATAAGTGCTGAAGACCTGCTAGGTTTGAAGTGACATTTGGTTATGGTTGATATTTGCTGCTCTAAAATTAAAAGGAATTATGTTTAATTCTGAATATATGTGATCTCCAGAGCCTAAGTTAAGGAATTGTGGATGTGTGTTTAATTTATTGTGCATTTATGTCTCAGAATGGAAATAAAGATAGAATTTTAGTACTGTAGTAAAGGAAAATAAAACAGTTACTTGTTGTAAAGAAAGAGATAGATTCTTTTTGTTATTGATGTTTTATGGCACTGGGGATTGAACTCAGGACTGTGTGCTTGCTGGTCAGGTACTTATGCTGCTCAGAAATCTCCCTGAATAAGACCAAGACAGAGAAGGATACCTGGGTGTACCTTGAAGATAGAGATAGAGATAGAGATGTCAAAAGAGACTGCAAAATATATAAGTAATATATATATATATGTATATATGTATATATGTATATTTAATATATTTTTACCAATAGGAATTTCTTTACATGTTCAATGTATTGAACCACAAACAAAACTGAAATGCAATATAAAATACAAAGCACCTGTGTAGTTACATTTTGTTAAGTGATAACATATTAACTTTGCCAGGAAGTTATGCAAGAATCACATAGAGAAACTCTATACTCATGTTACAAGTTGTACATATTCAACAGCAAAAAACCCATACAAACAGAAATTTTAGGTTAATTTCTAACAATTAGTTAGGGTTTCTTTTTTTTTTGTGTGTATAGGGTCTTACTATGCAGCTCAGACTTATAGTGACTCTCCTGTTTTCAGCCTCACTAATGCCAGGATTACAGGCGTGTGCCACCACGCCCAGACTCCAGGGCCAGCTCAGAACGCTCAGGGGTGGGGCTGGTGCAGCATGAGGTGCCAGGGATGAAATGTTGGACCCTGCACTTGCCTAAGCAAATGCTTAGTCTGCTGAGCTATCCTGCCGGCCTGCTAATAATTATTTAAATATAGGGAAGGAGAGCAGTTATACTCAATGTAAATAAAGAGGCAAGATCTATAACACTGGTAAGAAAAAGCCATATA
The DNA here is from genome assembly GCF_000260255.1 of Octodon degus. NCBI lineage: Eukaryota > Metazoa > Chordata > Mammalia > Rodentia > Octodontidae > Octodon > Octodon degus. The sequence goes on from NW_004525016.1 coordinate 214,933, forward strand.
AAACAAAGAATATTTCTTTTCTTATAACTGTAAGTTTGAAAATGAAAATTGCTATTCAGATCATTAGATTTATTTAAGCCAATTCTAATGCTGCTTCATTTGATTACTGTAATGTGTTAGAAAAGGTGTCAGTAGTTGTGATTACAGGTTTGTGATTACCTTAGGTTAATGTAGGAATGCACACTGCAACCCTTTAAAAAATGAAAATTGAATAAAGAGATGTAAAAGCAACTTAAGAAAATTGGTCTGCAATGTGGTGTCTACCTCAAGATTCCCACTATGGAAGAGAGAATCTGCATATATATGATATTCTTTGTCATATAATTTATGCTATACGATGGAATACCCTTCTCTGACAAAACTAAACAAAAAAGGGGATATAAATGAAGGGCCATTTTGTATCTGTGTATACAAAATAGTTAGGACACATCTACGCTACTTTCTCTTAATTCAATGAATAGAAAGATTTGTATTAATACTGTTTGAACAGGATATCAGGTGTGCATCTTGTACTATGAATAACCACTATGAAGACAACAATATGCAATGTATTAATTATTGAAACTGTCCTAGTAACCTGTTTTGAAACTGTCTCATTGATATTTGCTTCTCAATAAATTAATAAAAAATAACAATTTATGTAGTAGAATTTATATTTATATGGCATTTTCCTATAAGGCAGATTCTCTCTTCAGTTCTTAGGGAAAGTATAATTACTAAGCACTTATGAAAAGAAGAGTTTTAGCTACCCTGTATTTCTTTCTGGGCAATCACCAAGAAAATTGACACAGTATCATAAATTAGAGGATTTTCTTATGTTTTCCAATTTGCGATGTTCTAATTTCTTTAATATGCCATTCAAATAAAATCACCTATAAGTTGTTTTGCTATCACTCTTTTGCCCTTTCCATCTTGTAGACATTACTTAATTACTTTCACAAGGGAAACCCCAGTTTATGTAGTCTAATCAGGATAGTACTGTCTCTTTTATAGCAATAAAGGCAAGCAGCACTGTAGCATTTCTCTTTCTTTAATATAAAACAAGATATTGTTACAAAAATTCAACAGCACAGTATTTACCTAGGAAATGTCAAAACTGCTTCCATGTGTCATTACCATCAACATTAATAGCTGGCGAGTGACCCTTCAGAATGACAGATGCTTTTGTAACTAATTGAAGACATTTATCTAAACAATGAAATTTCTGGGCTGGAGACGTACCTCAGCAGCATCACTCCCATCTGGGAAGCACAACTGCTCAGTTCAATTCCCCATACAAAGAAAAAAATAAAAAAGATGAACAATAAAACTTCCTGTAAAAATTAGGGAAGGTCTTTTTTTTTCTTTTCAAAGTTTTATTGATAAACATATAGCAATGAGACAGTTTCAAATCAAATCGAAAGTACAGTTTCAACAAATAATACAC